>NW_028280774.1:0-300000 GCF_059751285.1 Brachycentrus maculatus
TATTCACCATGGCTGATATAGACTCTAAAGTTGACTTTCTCAATCAAGAAATAATTTCTCTCTACGATCGGCATGCGCCGATAAAGAAAATTAATACCAAGCACTCACCTACTCCGTGGTTTACGGCGGATATAGCTCATCTAATGTGCAAGAGAGATAAAGCTTTCAATAAAGCGAAGAACCACCCTGGAACCGCTACCTGGGAAAATTACAGGTCTCTAAGAAACAAATGCAATCAGAAGTGTCGTAATGCTAAACGTAGGTTCTTTTACGAGTCTTTGGTCCAGGCTAGCCCTAAGGACTCTTGGAAGTTTCTCAAGACTCAAGGGTTTGCAAAACCTAAAGATGCTGTAGATATTTCAATTGACTTAAATGCCCTAAATAGTCATTTTTCCAAACCTCCCATTCTACTTGATAGCGCAATCAAATCAAATACAATATCACACATCAAATCTCTCCCTCAGCCCAACTGCCAACCTCTTTCATTTAATATTGTCACTGAAGCGGAAATTAAAAAAATTCTCCTTTCTATAAAGTCCAACTCCAGTGGATACGATGGAATTAATATATCCATGATTAATCTCATTTTTTACTCCATTGGGCCAATCATCTCTCATATTATCAACTACTCACTTACTTCACATTCTTTTCCTGCGAAATGGAAAATTGCTAACATAATCCCACTCCCTAAAATACCTTCACCCACACAACTCACAGACTTTAGGCCGATTTCCATTCTACCAACCCTCTCCAAAATTATCGAAAGGGTAGTTTTTAATCAAACCAATAGCTACTTAAATAGTAATAAACTATTCGACCCATATCAATCAGGTTTCCGCTCAGCCCATAGCACAACGACGGTTTTAACCAAAATTACCGATGATATTAGACGCGCTATGAATGATAGACAACTTACTATCCTGGCTCTCCTAGATTTTAGCAGTGCATTCAATTCTGTGGATTTTGATATACTTCTCGCCCGACTAAGCTCCCTTAATTTCTCACATTCAGTTATACAATGGTATTCAGCTTTTTTAAATGGGAGAAGCCAAAGTGTTATTCTGCCAGATAAATCATCAGAGTTTAATTGGTTAAGCACAGGGGTACCTCAGGGTAGCGTTATTTCTCCACTCCTCTTCTCAATCTTCATAAACACCATATCTACCCACTTGAGTTGTTCTTATCATCTCTACGCCGACGACCTTCAAATTTATCTTCACACTGATGCCAAAAATGTTGACAATGCTATAAAAACGTTAAACTCTAATCTCTATTCAATCTCTTGTTGGTCCAAAGATAATGGTTTACTGATCAACCCAAAAAAATCTCAAGCCATTGTTATAGGTAGTCGTAGACAAATTTCCCTTCTAAACTTAACTACTTTATCACCTTTAGTAATTAACAAATCTCCAATTCCTTTTACGAAAACTGTAAAAAACCTTGGTATCTTAATGGACCAACACTTAAGCTGGAATGAACAGATAACTGAAGTTAGTAAAAAATTTTACCGCACTCTCCACTCATTAAAAAGGTTGCAAAATTTTCTTCCGCCCACTGCTAAAATAAATCTGTCACAATCTGTCCTCCTATCTTCTCTGTGTTATGCTAATATATGTTACCTTAACGCTAGCACGGAACTTATTAATCGTCTGGAGCGTCTTCAGAATCATAGTATTCGCTTTATTTTTAACTTAAGGAAATATGACCATGTTTCACCCTGTCGCACTGAATTAAAATGGCTTCATTTTAAACAACGCATAAATTCACAATCTCTTGCCCTATTATACAACATTCTTCACGACCCCAGTGCACCAATTTATCTTGTAGAAAACTTCGTTTACCTTTCTGATCATGGTCTATCGCTTCGCTCTTCCCAAGAGAGAACACTCTCCATTCCTTGCCACAACACAGCATTCCTCAGTAATTCCTTTACTGTCCAAGCGGCTAGACTCTGGAATGAACTACCTCTACATGTAAAAAATGCACCTTCTATCTTAACCTTCAAAAAACGCCTGAAACATCATTATCTCACCTTAGAACCCTAACTGTCCATCTCCTCCTCCCCTGACCCCTCCTCTCTTTCTTAAACTTGCTACCGAATTCTACCTATTTATCATTAGAATCCTAGAATACTTTTTTGTCTAATTGTTAATTAATTGCTTTTTTAGTTTTTTTGATAAAATCTATTACATCAGACAATAATATGTATTAACTTTTAAAAACGTCTGAGACATTACTATCTGTCATTAGAATCCTAACTGTCGATCAAACCTCCTCCCTCTACCTCCTTCCCTAATCTCCCTTCTTCCTTTGCCCTCCTTATTATCGTCTTCTGTTAATTTATGTTTCTTTTTTAAATGTCAATTTGTAATTTATGTTTTTTTTTAAATGTTCAAGTACTATCTGCCCACTGATTGCAAACGGCTATATATGGTATCAAAAGTTTTGATCAATATCACTAGTCCGTCTTTGGTCGGTTGGAAGATATTGCTTTTTAGCAATAAGCCCGCCAATGTACTTTTTATTTTCTGTACATGAAGTTTAAAAATAAAAATAAATAAAAAAAAATAAAAAAAATATATATATATATATATATATAATATATATATATATATATATATATATATATATATATATATATATATATATATATATATATATAATATATATATATATCGTAGTCAAGTGAGAGAAAGTGACCAACTATCAAAACTTAAAATATTCAAGACAGCCGTTTAAGTCAATTTTTTTTCGGCAAGAAAATAAACATCAATGCATTTAGTATTTTTTAACATAGTCAATATATTATACTTCCAAGCTTAAAATCGCTTTGAAAATTTTCAGGGCAATATTAAGCTAGTAAGATATCAAATAGTCAATCATCAATCACGTTTCTGTAAAAAAATGCACTTGGCCACTTTCTCCTGTATGACAGCGATATGTTTCTTTCAACATCAAATAAGCCTAAACGTGTATTGTATACGTTTAAAAATAGTCTTAAAAGTTATCTCTGCAGTAGCCACGTCTGCTGTAACATATGTGTGTCTATTTCTGTAAGTCTGCGTGCCGTCTGACCCGTCGCTATACACTCACTAAACACCACGCCGCTTCCCGAAGGAGCAGACAGAGAGGATACATCCACACACCTTGTACATGACCCACTCATACTTGAGTACACTCATTTATTTATTTATTTTTTATTTTAATTCATTTTAAATATTTTTTTTTTATTTTACTACATTGCATTATTGCACAAAAAATCCTTTAAATGCAAACCTGTTCTGTTTACTGTATTCTATCGAAATCTCTAAATAAATTTGAAGGATTTTTGTGCAATTTTGTGGAAATGTAACTTTTTGGTGTTTAGTTAAAAGGGATTAATAACTTGTCAAAAATTCTTTTTTTTTGGTTTATTTTTCAAACCTAAATTATATGCCGTTTTTACACCCTTTCACAATGTAATTAACTATTCCTTAATCATTTTATTTGAATAAACGTTTATATATATATATATATATATATATATATATATATATATATATATATATATATATATATATATATATATATATATATATATATATATATATATATATATATATATATATACATATATATATATATATCATTTTATTTGAATAAACGTTTATATATATATATATATATATATATATATATATATATATATATATATATATATATATATATATATATATATAATAATCCCTTACCGCACCTCAATGGTGCATAGGGCACTGCTTCATATAAACGCAGTGTTATCTCGATCGATTACACATGAAGGAAAGGTGATCAGCCCTTCACTTCAGGTACCAGTCCAGTGTAATATTGAATAAATATTAGAGTGAAAAAATCACTTATATTTATTAAACCCCCCTGGGAATCGAACCCGGGACCTCCAGAACGGTAGGCGAGCATGCTGACCATTACACTACGGAGACGGAGGATATATATATATATATATATATATATATATATATATATATATATATATATATACATATATATATATATATATATATATATATATATATATATATATATATATATATATATATATATATATATATATATATATATATATATGTACATATATATATATATATATATATATATATATATATATATATATATATATATATATATGAGTTTTCTTATATCGTATTTTACATTGATTTCGCTTAACAAATGATTCGCTTAGTGAATATCAACTAGATAGAAAATAGCCAGTAGATATAATTGAAAATTCCACTACGAGTAATATTTTCCTCTTAAAGGGAAAACGTGAAAAATGTCGATATGCAAAGAGATACTTGATCACACGTATAGAAAATATCCTATTACTACGTTTTCTTTTTCCACATTAAAAATGCAAAGTTGTTATTTTATTTAACTTTTTTATTATTTTTGAATTACCTAACGTCTAAGTGACTCTGAAATCTAGCTACGGCTTATGCAACACCGCTCATCATGACCCTACTCAGGCTTCAACTTTTCATGTTTCATAGCCTACGCCTACTCGTGAGTGGATTTACTCTTTATGTTTAAAGTAACTATAATTTCATGTAATTCATGAGTGAAAATTCCAGGCAAAAACACTCGCTTATTTTACTATTAATCGAATACCACCTATATGACTTTCCTATTGGCATAGGAATGCTATGATATTGACCAAGAAAAATGTATGAAACAGCGCAAAAAAAGGTATATAAATTAACGATAAATTTTCAAATTAGCACTAGAAATAATTAAAAAATTTTTACACAGTTCCTACATAACTATTTTGTAGACAAAATTACTTTACCTCAAAAGACCCTAGAAGATTTTTACCGTAGCGCCAAGACGAGCATGTTCTGACGGAATTGATGCAATATTTCAGTATTTAGAAGATTATAAAAAGGGCTCTGTCATTTGTTGATGTATGTGTTTGAACCGTATGGAATAGTTGAAGCTTTTTATAAGGGTTGTTTATTTTGTAAGTTGGCGATGGATAGCTTTGATGGGTCGGTCCATACAAAAGTAGTACAGATGGGTTTTTGTGTCAAGGTCAATAGAACGGTCAATAACCGTAGCATTGTGTGGATTATTCTACTAAAAAACAAAAGATAATAATTTCATTATTTTAATTTCTCGAATGTTTTTCGCAGATACTCGGCTGTCCAAACTCAAAACACAGCAAGGGACATTTTTTTTGTAGTAAGTTTTTTTGCATTTTTGGACTAAGTAGATTCTACTTAGCCCAAAAATGCAAAAAAAAAACGTACTACAAAAAATGTCCCTTACTGTGTTTTAAGTTTTGACAGCCGTACTTTGTGACACATTTTATAAACTTTATATAATTAAACAACTTTGTTTTAACCACTTTTTCATTATTAGTACACTTTTTGACCTACCGGTTTCGACAAGAACCTTGTCATCATCTGGGTTTATTAAATTCTAAAACATTAAAACAATAAAATACTTCAAACATTTAGGATTTTTTACGGAATGTACGGAAGTTTTTGGTAAGGGTATGTAATTGAGAAAAATTGCTCTGCATGAGAAGCCTAGATGCTTCTGTATCAGATCTGGGAATGCGATGGGACAGCTTTAAATGACCCACACTAGATTATCCCTCCTGTTCCCAACACAGTTTAAAATTAAATAAAACAGACATCCACTTAATGATCTATAATCTTATTATTTTTTGACATCTCATCAAAGATGAAGAAGAATATGGAAGTCTGGGCATATACGGGGCTGGTTTAAGTTATCACTTTACACACGTGTAACATTCACCAATTCTACCCATTATTGACAACCACACTACTCAAATTCTTGGAAGTTCTGTATATATGAACCAATTTAGAAACCTTGTTCTTGAATCACTAGGACTTCACTAGAGACATCTATTGGTGAGATGTAAAGAAGCTTTTTACTAAGCAGAAACTCTTATATTAGGATTTTATTCTTATATTATACTATCTTATATTAGGATATTACTCTTATATTATATTATTATCTGGTCAAATTATAAGCTAAAATAATAAAAATGAAAATGGTATTTTCTGGCGTTTCTCACGTGTGTGATTGAAATCCAGGTTTTGGACCTCACATCCTAATTTTATGCATTTTGATGAAAAGGTATTGTTTTTTTAAATATACTAAATATTTTTCAAATGGAGAAAAAACCTTCAGGTTTTACCTAAAAAGATCTGTTGCACAGTAAAAAGTTCAATAAGTGGCTTGATATTTATTTTTAATACATTTTATTATATTTATAAACTTCAAAAACGTTCTCCTGAAAAATCAAGTTTTTTTTATTTATGACGTTCTTGAAAGGAGTGAGCGATATCAGCGTTCTTTCTGAGAGTAAATTTAAACACTTTCGCGAGTTTAAAATCAAATTTGGGTTAGTGGGCTATCCATCTCACGAACAATTATGAAAACCGCATGCAAACCTAACGTCGAAATGTAATATGACTCACAAACGAGAATATTCGCTCAAAATTCCTGGTTTAAGCGAATTTATGCGCTAGAATCCATAATTAAAACCATAAAAAACCAAGAGGTCACATGTTTGTTTACGCCCGATTTTTTATTTATTTTTTTAACATACGTTATATTGTCCGCCTCCGTAGTGTATGGTCATCACGCTCGGCTACCGTTCTGGAGGTCCCGGGTTCGATTCCCAAGGGGGGTAAAATAAATATAAGTGATTTTTTCACTGTAATATTTATTCAATATTATTACTCTGGACTGGGTACCCGAAGCGGAGGGCTGATCACCTTTCCTTCATGTGTAAACCATCAAGATAACACTGCGTTTATATGACGCAGTGCCCTATGCATCATTGGGGTGCGGATAAGGGTTTTATTATATTATTATATTGTATATATATTTTTTTTTTTTAAGATTTCTTCTATGCCGAGAATTCTAAGATATGGCAACGAATACGGTTGATATTTTTAGTACATCAAATAATTTATTAAAGTCATAATTTATAGAATAATTTTTGGATCTCTTGCTATGAACTTTGTGGTGATTATTAGCTTCCCTAATTTGTACAAATTTTTAAAATATTTTTTTAAATTATTTTTTCTTTTCCTTCTTTCACAATTTTTATTTTTATTTTATATCTTTTATAATTATTTTTCTATGTAATCTATCTTAATTTCTAATTTCTATGTTATTTTTTGTAAAAGTCAATAACGCCGTGAATATTAACATAGAAAAAATATTTTTATATATTTTTTTAAACCATATAATTATTTCGAAAAAAAACTTATTTTTCAATAGCCATCAACAAATATAGCCGCCAGTAATTTAGCAATGTAACCAATATTAAAATAAGTCCAATGTTTCTGTGACGTCATTCATTACCAACTTACGAAAACAACGTATTTACGAAGGCGATTTTTCCACAGCAAAATGATGAATGAAAATATTGATTATATCGGCTGTTATGAACACAAAACAAGTCTAATACAATCCTTTATAGGTTGAGTGTGTTAAATTCGCCTCCGTAGTGTAATGGTCAGCATGCTCGGCTACCGTTCTGGAGGTTCCGGGTTCGATTCCCAAGGGGGGTAAAATAAATATAAGTGATTTTTTCACTCTAATATTTATTCAATATTACACTGGACTGGTACCTGAAGTGGAGGGCTGATCACCTTTCCTTCACGTGAAATCGATCGAGATAACACTGCGTTTATATGAAGCAGCGCCCTACGCACCATTGGAGTGCGGTAAGGGATTTATTATTATTATGTTGAATTAGATATTCCTCCCGTCTGATAATGATCTATTGGCTTTAAGACGTTTTTGGTAGCCATATCACCTATGAAGCGACCATAAACGAAGAAAAAGAAAAAAAATAAAACATATTTACATAAAATCCAAAGCCCTATCAGTATTTTAAGGTTCTATTTATTTAATATTATCAGTTTAGTTTCTATTAGATATGGGAATATCAATCATGCCTGAACAAACAGTAAACCAATCGATCAACACAACATTTTTATGACTGACTAAACCAAGGGTGGCCGACCCGCGGCCCGCGGTCATATCGCTTACTCCTTTCAACAACGTCATATCGCTCACTCCTTTCAAGAAAGTCATAAATTACAAATCGTCAATTTTAAGTTGTGCATGTTTTCGGAATGCCCAGAAAATGTACTATATCCCAGCAAAAGAGGCATATTTTTAACTTAATATTTACCCGCTACAGGGCAGAAAGTGTTCTTTTTGCATTTTGAAGAAAAGGTATTGTTTAATTCTTTTTTTAAACAAACTAAATATTTTTCAATGGAGAAAAAACCTTCGGATTTTACCTAAAAAGTATTGTTGCACGGTGAAAAGTTCAATAAGTGTATTGATATTTATTTTTAATACATTGTATTATATTTTTAAACTTTAAAAACGTTCTCCTGAAAAATCAAGTTTTTTGATTTATGACGTTCTTGAAAGGAGTGAGCGACATTTCAAAAAACTTGATTTTTCAGGAGATCGTTTTCAAAGTTTAAAAATATAATCAAATGTACTAACTCCACTCCTCAAGAGAAGGCGGACTGCTGACTGTCGTCAACAGGCCTTCCGTTCCACTAGAAGAGGTTCCGTCATTTTGTGTCCTAGCTTGTACCTCAACTGCCTATTCTAATTTATCTGTGTACGCCACTGGTACTGTGCGATATTTTAAAGTCCAACCCACTTGTGTGAACATAACATACATACATAGATGTATCTCAAAAGATCTATCTCATGTGTGATTTTTTTTGTCTGAAATAATCAACCAGTTGCTTGAGATATCGCTCACTACTTTCAACAACGTCATATATAAAAAAACATGAATTTTCAGGTGATCGTTTTTAAAGGTTAAAAATATAAAACAATGTATTAAAAATAAATATCAAGCCACTTATTAAACTTTTTACTGTGCATCAGATCTTTTTAGGTAAAACCTGAATGTTTTTTCTTCATTTGAAAAGTATTAAGTATATTTAAAAATATAATTCAACAATACATTTTCTTCAAAATGCAAAACCAACACTTTCTGCCCTGTAGCGGGTAAATATTAAGTTAAAAATATGCCGCTTTTGCTGGGATATAGTACATTTTCTGGGCAGTCCGAAAACGTGCCCAACTGAAAATTGACAATTTTGATATATGACGTTTTTAAAGGAGTGAGAGATGTATGAAAAATATATTTTTAAACCAGTGATATATTTGTGATACACTGTTTGATACATCAACAAAGCCCTCAAGTATTATCCATGAGCCAAGTCCTGCATGTTGTTATGAAAACAGTGAAAAATATCCATTTGCACTCTCTTCATCATTGCCAATTCGTTTATTTATTTATTGAACGGCCTTTAACCTTTTTTATGCCTTTAACATAATACATATATACAGTTTCTAATTTAAAAATACACTAAGGAGTACACTAATAGAAAAACAAAAAAAAAACGAAAAAAACGTTTTATGACGTCATATAGTTTATTGCCGATGGTTCATAGAACTGTAATAGTAGTAGTATGGATTGTTTGTTTACCACCACACTACTATTTGTGTTATACAAATATGAGGGGAGGGGGAGGTGGGAGGGTGGACCATAGACATCAACAAATAGAGCCGCCATTTAGCAATGACACCAACATTAAAATATCTCCATCGTTTCTGTGACGTCATTCGTTGCCACCTTACGAAAATAACGTTTTTTCGAAGGCGAATTTTCCAAAAGAAAATGATGAATGAAAATATTAATTATATCGGCTGTTATTAACACTTCACGAGTCTAAACAATCCTTTATAGGCTGAGTATGTTAAATTAGATATACCTCCCGTCTGACAAAGATCCATTCCCTGGTTTTACTTTCTGATTACCTCTGTATTCAAATTATTTAGAATACTTACAAAAAATCGATAGAAAGGAAATTCGTTGTTATAAAAAATCTAATATCTGAATGCGGCCCTTGTGAAAAATTTAGGTCGTCGATGCGGCCCGGGGTGCAATATAGGTTGGCCTGGCCTGGACTAAATCAAACACTACCAGGACTGGGTACGGTTTGATTTGATCGTAATCTTATAGTAAACTAAACCCCGTATGTATTTTTATAGTATTTTTGCTTCTAAAAATATAAATTGGTAATTCACGCTGAATTTCAGCGATGTTTAAAATCGATAAGAAATTTATATTTGGTCGTTGTTTTGCGATATCGATCGTTTCAAGAAGAACGATGTACCTCTACGATGCAAATCACAAAGTTAGTGCTTCAAATATAAATTAAAAAACATTTTTAGTCTCAGGGTAACATTATTTTTCTTCTTCAAACCCTTATCCGCACCTCAATGGTGCATAGGGCACTGCATCAGATAAACGCAGTGTTTCTTGATCGTCAACACATGAAGGAAAGGTGATCAGCCCTCCGCTTAAGATACTAGTCCTGGGTAATATTGAAAAATATCCCAGGAGGGGTCAAATATTGTTTATTTGACCCCTCCTGGGAAACGAAACCTGGACCTCCAGAACGGTAGCCTAGCGTGCTGACCATCAAGTTGGAGACTGACCGGAGCATTTCGTCGTAACATAACGTCGTAACAGCGCTCGCGGCGAGCATCACCGAGCATCCGAAACTATGGATGGAGCGCTCGGCTCGCTGTACTGTCTGCCCGAATGCTCGCATCGTAACGTGTTACGTTACAACCAAATGCTCCGATCAGTCTCCGCCTTTACACTACGGCGGTTGACAAAAGTCAAATGTTTCTTTTAGTTTTCCTTTAGTGTTTGAACGTCACGGTTTAGGGACGACAGTCATGGAATGGCAGTCGACGTCAGTCCCGAAATGTCGGTAAGGTAGATGCCATCATTATCTCGGAAAACCATCCTTCAACCGTTCAGGCCGCATGGCAAATATTTGCAGTCGTATTACGTAAGTCCGGTTCTTGTTCAGTCGACACCAGTGCCGGATTCGGGACTTCTGGCAGCGCAGGGCCGACAGAGGTATTATATGCCCATTCATATATAAATATATTCTTCCTTAACAACATTTTGAGTGTGTCCAAATGCTTGTTCACAAAATCTGGATTATCATAATTATGATAATCCAGATTTTGTGAACAAGTGTTTGGACACAGTCAAAATTTTGTTAAAAAATTATCTGATCAAATTATAAGCTTAAATAATAAAAATGAAAGTGATGTTTTCTAACGTTTCTCATGTGTGTGATTATAATCCAGGATTCGGACCTCACATACTAATAAAAGAGTTTCTGCTCAGTAAAAAGCTTATTTTCATCTAACCCATAGATGTCTCTAGTGAAGTTCTAGTGATTCAAGAATAATGTTTCAAAATTGGTTCATATATATAGAACTTCCAAGAATTTGACTAGTGTGGTTGTCAATAATGAGTATGATTGGTGAATGTTAGACGTGTGCAAAGAGATCACTTAACCAGCCTATGATATCTCTGTAAATACCCAGACTTCCATATTCTTATTCATCTATGTTGAGTTCTCTCATACACATTCATCAACATTCACCATGCTACCCAAGATTGACTAATTTTGATAAACGATTCAGAATAATTTTAGTAGTATGGTTGTCAATCATGCGTAAAATGGTGTAATTTATATATCGTTCACTCTTTTCAACAATGTCATATTTCAAATAACTTGATATTTCAGGAGATGGTTTTAAAAGTTTAAAAATGTTATATATATACATATATATATATGTATATATATATATATATATATATATATATATATATATATATATATATATATATATATATATATATATATATATATATATATATATATATATATATATATATATATATATATATATATATATATATATATATATATATATAATAAAAATAATAATAATAAAACGTCTAAATTATCGCCCAAAATACCAAATTCGCTACTGCATAATGCTCGAATGAGTGCCTTATCTTATCTCTCCTTATAACTAGCCTTCATATTTCGGATGTTATATTATATTTAGACACTTTTAAAAATGTAATATGTATACAGTTTCAAACTAATTAAAAAAAATAAACTGACCAACTATCACGCCGTTCCCCGCAGTAGTACGCAAAGACAATAGGCTTTATAAAATTAAACAACTTTGTTTTAACCACCTTTTTTATTATAAGTACATTTTAACCTACCGGTTTCGACAAGAACCTTGTCATCATCAGGGTTTATTAAATTCTCCGTACGGAGTGTGTGGAAGTTTTTGGTAAGGGAATGTTATTTTTCTAAGGGAATGTATTGGGAATTTAATTAATCAATTTAATGAAAAACATTGCTTCTTAGCGACAAGCCAATTTTTTTCTGTACAAGTAATTAAAATAATTAAACTTTATAAAATTAAAAAACTTTATTCTAACCACTTTTTTTTAAATATTAATACACTTTTTAACCTACCGGTTTCGACAAGAACCTTGTCATTATCAGGGTTTATTTAATTCTAAAACATTAATAATAATAATAAAACCCTTGTCCGCACCCCAATGGTGCATAGGGCACTGCGTCATATAAACGCAGTGTTATTTTGATCGTTTACACATGAAGGAAAGGTGATCAGCCCTCAGCTTCAGGTACCAGTCCAGGGTAATATTGAATAAATATGACTGAAAAAATCACTTATATTTATTTTACGCCCCCTTGGGAATCGAACCCGGGACCTCCAGAACGGTAGCCGAGCGTGCTGACCATTAATTACACTACGGAGGCGGACAATTTTTTTTAGTACATTTCATTTTTTTCTATTTTTTCATTATTTTTCTAAAACATTAAAACATTAAAATACCCAATTACACTCCCTTACCAAAAAACTTTCACATACTCCGTAAAAAATCCTAAATATTTGGAGTGTGTGGAAGTTTTTGGTAAAGAAATGTAATTAACTATGAGTATTTTAATGTTTTTAATATTTAAGAATTTAATAAACCCTGATGATGACAAGGTTCTTGTCGAAACCGGTTGGTTGAAATGTACTAATAATACATTTTTAAAAAGTGGTTAAAACAAAGTTGTTTAGTTTTATAAAGTTCATAAAATGTGCCACAAAGTATCTGCGAAAAACATTCAAGAAAATAGAATAGGACTCAACACCAATCTGTCTTTGCAAGCAATCCTTGCCTCTTCCACATTCGGTCATATCTTACAAGCCATTCAGTATGCTTTGGAGTCGGTTGATCATATTATCGAATTACTGTCGTTTATAATAAATAATAATAAATCCCTTACCGCACCCCAATGGTGCATAGGGCACTGCTTCATATAAACGCAGTGTTATCTCGATCGATTACACATGAAGGAAATGTGATCAGCCCTCCGCTTCAGGTACCAGTCCAGTGTAATATTGAATAAATATTACAGTGAAAAAATCACTTATATTTATTTGACTCCCCCCTTGGGAATCGAACCCGGGACCTCCAGAACGGTAGGCGAGCGTGCTGACCATTACACTACGGAGGCGGACTATCGTATATACGGATAAAATATTTATTTAAATTAAACTTACAATTTTATGAGTAGATATTATTGAAGAATGGTATAGAAGGAGTAAATGATGCTTGCTTACCTGTGAAAGAAAGAAAAAATACATATTAGAAACAACATTTTGAGTGTGTCCAAATACTTGTTCACAAAATCTGGATTATGATAATTATTATTATTTTATATTACAAATTATAAGCTTAAATAATAAAAATGAAAATGATATTTTCTGGCGTTTCTCATGTGTGTGATTATAATCCAGGATTCGGATATCACATACTAATATAAGAGTTTCTGCTCAATAAAAAGCTTATATTCATCTCACTAATAGATGTCTCTAGTGAAGTTGTAGTGATTCAAGAATAATGTTTCAAAATTGGTTCCTATTTATATATAGAACTTCCAAGAATTTGAGTAGTGTGGTTGTAAATAATGGGTAGAATTGGTGAATGTTACTCGTGTGTATAGTGATCACTTAAACGAGCCTATGACGGTCGTCAGCCCCGTGAATGCCCAGACCTCCATATTCTTTTTCATCTTTGATGAGATGTCAAAAATAATATGAATTATTTAGTTGGCTTTTATCATCTTCTTCACGCCCTTATCCGCACCCCAGCGGTGCATAGGGCACTGCATCATATAAATGCAGTGTTATCTTGATCATTAACACACGAAGGAAATGTGATCAGCCTTCCGCTTCAGGTACCAGCCCAGGGTAAAATTGATTAAAAATTATAGTGAAAAAATCACTAATATTTATTTGACTCCCCCCCTCTGGGAATTGAACCCGGGACCTCCAAAAGGGTAACCTCCATGTTCTTCTTCATCTTTGATGAGATGTTAAAAAATAACATATTAGAAAATCATATTACTTGGGCCAGTGTTTCCCAATCATTGGTACGCGTACCCTCAGGCGCTACGCGTACCGCTGATTGATTTTCCCATAATTTAAATTCAATTGGACACCATTCTCCTCACGTTTTGTTTGCAAAATCATTTTCTTAAACGAAAAGTGCATTGAAAATAATAAATTCAGCAAAAGCAAAAAAATACAATAAATATTTATATAAACCATTGCGAAATATTTTCCATTTTATGTACATATTTACAAAAACTTGTATCCTGTAAAAAATGTCCTTTTATTGAAAGGTCAGCATTATAAAGTTGTGTATCGCTCACTCCTTTCAACAACGTCACATATCAAAGAACTTGATTTTTCAGGAGATCGTTTTAAAATTAAAAATATAATAAAATGTATTACAAATACATATCAAGCCACTTATTGAAATTTTAACTGTGCAACAGATCTTTTTAGGTAAAACCTGACTGTTTTTTCTCCATTTGAAAAATATTTAGTTTATTTAAAAAAAATATTAAAGTTACATTAATTTGAAAATTAGTGAAATATCAGAAGAAATATCCTGTCGCTCAGTCCTTTCCAGAACTTCATAAATCAAAAAACTGGATTTTTCAGGAGAACGTTTTTAAAGATTAAAAATATAATACACTTTTTAAAAAATAAATATAAAGCCACTTATTGAAATTTTAACTGTGCTTAAAGAAAAAACCTTCAGGTTTTACCTAAAAAGATCCGCTATCTTTTTAGGTAAAACCTGAAGGTTTTTTCTCCATTTCAAAAATATTTAGTTTATTTTAAAAAAATACTTAAACAATACCTTTTCTTCAAAATGCAAAAACAACACTTTCTGCCCTGTAGCGGGTAAATATTAAGTTAAAAATTTGCCGCTTTTGCTGGGATTCAGTACATTTTCTGGGCATTCTGAAAAAATGCATAAATGAAAATTGACGATTTTCGATATATGACGTTGTTGAAAGGAGTGAGCGATATAAGGCTGTAATCTTTTTACGCAGGTATGTAGTATGAAGGGCGACCCCTTTGTCAAGTGAATTTACCTTCAGCATACTATGTGCAATTATTTTAAATCCAAGTAAAGTATTGTTTTTACTAGTAAAAAGGATACGAGATACGTGGTATTTGCGAAAGGTTAGCAATACATGTTTTTCAGACGCATAAATACGTCTTTCCATAGTGCTATTCAAAAATGAATACCACTGATGTAAAGACGGTTTGAAATGTTAAAACAGGGAAATTGTGAATGTTAAATTATCCCATATTTCATATATATATATATATATATATATATATATATATATATATATATATATATATATATATATATATATATATATATATATATATATATATATATATATATATATATATATATATATATATATATATATATATATATATATATATATATATATATATATATATATATATATATATATATAAATTCTTCCTCCTTTGTTTTAAACCACCAGCTTTTTAGCTTCAGGGTGATACCGAGTTCCCTTATGTAATTTTTCAAAAAACTGTTTTTTAATCTTCATTTTCACATCTTATCTTAATCGTAAATGCCCAGACTTCTATATTCTTCTTCATCTTTGATGAGATTTCTTTTATTAGTATGTGAGGTCCAAATCCTGGATTATAATCACTTACATGAGGAACGCCAGAAAATAGCAATTTAATTTTTATTATTTTAGCTTATAACTTGACCAGTTAATTTATTTACAACATTTTGAGTGTGTCCAAATACTTGTTCACAATATTTAGATTATATCCAATTAAAGTAGTTATTTACACATTATTTTTTGACATCTCATCAAAGACGAAGAAGAATACGGAAATTTCAATTTATTCAATAATTAATATATACATTACAAACTAACATTTAAGGCGTATACATTAAAAAAACAAATTAAAAAGGAAGCAAGAAGACTCTTGTTAAATGTGTACAAGAATCCCGCTTCGAAAGACTCCTTCGGACACATGGAACAGATCAATATCCAATGTGATATTGTTCAATGATTCAGATGATTCAGATGATTTCGTGTATTTGGGTAGTATGTTTTCTAGGGATGGAAAGATTGATAAAAAAATAGAAAGGAGAGTGAATGCTGGGAACAAAGTGAATGGTGCACTGAAATCAGTTATAGCAAATAAAAACCTATCAGCGGAAGCTAAACTGGCAGTGCACAACGGAGTCCTGGTTCCAACTCTAATGTATGGAAGTGAAACATGGAGTTGGCAAAAGAAGGATGAAAGTAGACTGAATGCAGTCGAAATGCGATCTCTCAGAAGAATGTGTAACAAAACGATGTATGATAGATGTGCGAATAGTGAAATAAGGAAGGAATGCAAAGCTGAGATAAGCATTATCGATAAAATTAAGAAAGGTGGGTTGAGATGGTTTGGACATGTAGAACGAATGAGTGAGGAAAGAACGGTAAAACAAATTTATGAGGCGAATGTTAGTGGGAAAAGAAGCAGAGGAAGACCGAGAAAAACATGGCACGATCAGGTATGCCAAATACTTGAAAGTGGTCAGGTTAGGAGTCGTAACAATCGGCGGGTATGTATGAGGAGATGCATGAACGTGGAAGAGGCGAAGAATGTTTGCAAGGACAGAGTGGTGTGGCGCTCTATTCTCTCTGCCTACCCCTGCGGGGAAGCGGCGTGATGGTTAGTTAGTTAGTTATATTGTTCAACATAGCGGTAGCTCTTCCTACAGGCATAACCATCGGCAGGTTGGTCCTGTGTATAGGAATGTGAAACAACAAAAATCTGGGCATTGATGATCAATAAAATAATATGAAACTCCTATAATTGGAGATAATCCGGATATTGTAAGTATTTGGACACACACAAAATGTTGTAAATAGTATTGCTTCATTGGCCATATTACATACTACATGTTACATATTATGCCAGTCAAAAACAGAGTTACTTCCTCGTTACGTGGATTATTTCATCTTGGTTATCTAATTCACAAATCCAATCTGGTCTTATTAATTTCGTTCAATGACAAGCCTAAATGAGCAGAGGTAATGTCTCTAACAAACCGGTGTTATACGCAGACTTGTATATCATTATCTTCTAGCACTTCCTACCTCAGTTTTGGGCTTCCTTTTAAACTATACATTAAGTTAAAATAGTTTAAATTATCGACATGTATTTTTTTTTTTAAAAACCTTGAGTTTTGCTACGCATTAAATTGCATTTTATATCTTTCTCTTAATATAAATAAATTTTATTTAATAAATCCAACGAATAAACAACAAAATCCGCAACAAATACATTTTTTTCTATAATTTATATTTGAAGCACTAACTTTGTGATTTTTTATTTTATAATTAAAATATAACTCTGTTTTAAAATTACAATAAATATTTTACTATAACTTAATTATAATGTCTACCGGTTTCGAAGCTAACCGCTTTTTTATCAAGACTGATTAATATTAAAACACTATCTACTAAACAATATACAAAATATTTTGACGGTTAGGGAAAGAAGCTTGGGTAGATCTCAAGTGGTTTTATTTTTTTTGTGTTGATTGGCAGTCACAGTCTAAAGGGATCAGGGATGATGAGTGATTGGAAACATATTAAATAACGGACTTTTAGAAATATATATATATATATATATATATATATATATATATATATATAAATATATATATATGTATATATATATATATATATATATATATATATATATATATATATATATATATATATATATATATATATATATATATATATATATATATATATTGACTTGTTAAAAATGACTAACTGCATTGATGTTTATTTTCTTGCCAAGCAAAAGTGACTTAAATGGCCCTCGTGAACATTTTACGTTTTGTTAGTTGGTCATTTTCTCCTGTACGGCTACGATATGTAAGGTAGCTGGTTAATTTGGGTATAGGCATTTTATTTTTAGGACCTTACTCCAAATTTAGTAGTGTTTATCGGCTCCACAAGTATTTTGTTATGTCCTCTTGTATTATGATTATGAATTTCTTACTATTTTTTGAGATCTCATCAAAGATGAAGAAGAATATGGAGGTCTGGGCATTTACGGGGCTGACGACCGTCATAGGCTGGTTTAAGTGATCACTTTACACACGTGTAACATTCACCAATTCTACCCATTATTGACAACCAATCTACTCAAATTCTTGGAAGTTCTATATATATGAACCAATTTAGAAACTTTGTTCTTGAATCACTAGAACTTCACTAGAGACATCTATTGGTGAGATGTAAAGAAGCTTTTTTACTAAGCAGAAACTCTTATATTATTATTTGAACACACTCAAAATGTTGTGAATGAATTTCTTTATTGAAAATCTGCGTGGTATTGCTGTGAGTCGTTTTAAACATGACAACCTTATCTCTTTTTTTGCATGGACTTTTCGTTCAAGGTCAAACTTTCGTCGACCCCGTGACATAAATCCGGTAAGGCTACCAGGAGCGCAGAGAGTAGAGGAGATAAAGCGACTGAAACCTGTTTCCTTAGGGCTTACTACAGTTACCTACATTATAATATGTACGTGTATTCAGAAACGCATACTGTATTCCCTGATCGTCAACCTAGTATTGCATCATTAAAAAACTAACCCGCCAACCATCACACCGCTTCCCACAGGGGTAGGCAGAGAGAATATAACGCATATTCGTCTGTCTTTGCAAATATTCTTCGCCAATTCCACATTCATGTATTCTCTCTTATTAATGATATATCGCCTTGCATCGAGTCGCAAAATTGTTTAATGTATAAGGGTTTGAAAATGCATGATGAGATGCCTGAATGTATGAAGAATGAAAAGAGTTTAAAAAAACTTTAAATAAAGCATTATAATAGTAAACAATAAAATATTTATTTATTATTGGAAGAAAAAGTTTATTTTTCAACTTAGAGAGAAGATTGAGAAGAATTTAAAATAAATGTATTGTTTACTGTAAGGATACATATATTTATATATATATATATATATATATATATATATATATATATATATATATATATATATATATATATATATATATATATATATATGTGTGTATATACAATATTTATATATATATATATATATATATATATATATATATATACATATATATATATATATATATATATATATATATATATATATATATATATATATATATATATATATATATATATATATATATATATATATATATATATATATATATATATATATATATATATATATATATATATATATATATATATATATATATATATATATATATATATAATGTAAATTAAGTGTAAATAATTGTTTATGTTAGTTGTAATATAAGCGAACTTAAGAAATAAAATAAAAAAATATTTTAAAAAATTCAAAAAACTAACCAACCAACCATAACGCCACTTTTCCGCTTCGCCGCAGGGGCTGGCAGAGAGGACAGAACGCCACACTACTCAGTCTTTTCAAATTTCTAAATAGCTTAGGCAGGAATCCAACTCCCAAATATGGAAGTTCTTCCGTATTCTTCTTCATCTGTGTTGAGATCAATAAAATGTATACATAATTGGATATATTTGGAGATAATCCAGATTTGTGAACAAGTATTTGGACACACTCAAAATGTTGTAAAAAAAATGTTTTTTTTTCCGATATTTTGCGGTCTCTGCGTCATAAAATACGAATGATCAAAATACCGGTCGTGTACGCGCTCATCGCAGCAGTTACCGTACAAAAATTACCGACAATATCCGTTGGTATGTGGTGACCTTTAATGCTGCATTTCATTGCATCACGCGATTTTTTCTAGGTCACCGGAGAAAGATGCTTAGGGCGACCTTACACGACGCAACGCCATACGACAATACGAAATGCTTGAATTTTCATAAGAAAACATTTTTTATTTATTTTCATAAATTGTGTTTAACTATCAAAGATGAAGAAGAATATGGAAGTCTGGGCATTTACGGGGCTGACGACCGTCATAGATAAATACTCCTATAATTGAGATAATCCACATTTGTGAATAAGTATTTGGACACACTCAAAATTGTGTAAATAAATTGTATACATTTATTTAAAAGAACAGTTATGAATGTATTTTTTTTTAAATGCAGAGACCCACCAAGCCACCTTGTGTGTCATGTCGGTGGAGTTCATTTTACATATATTTTTTATTGTTTTTATCCATTTTAACCTATTATACACATAAAACTGAGAGAAAAAATTAAGAATATAACTATATTACAATTTTTATAGAATTAAAATTTGATCATTCACACATTGCTTTATTTTGCCTTTGTTCCATATTTTATTTTGACCTCTAACCTCCGTCGGCAACAAATTAAAAATGTTTGGAACGATATAATATATATAATATATATATATATATATATATATATATATATATATATATATATATATATATATATATATATATATATATATATATATATATATATATATATATATATATATATATATATATGTTCGACTCAACGAGTAATATTGAGTAATAGGTACATGAAAATGGACAAATCGCTCACTCCCTTTAACAACGTCATATATCAAAAATCGTCGATTTTCAGTTGTGCATGTTTTCGGAATGCCCTATTATGTACTATATCCCAGCAAAAGCGGCATATTTTAAACTTAATATTTACCCGCTACAGGGCAGAAAGTGTTGTTCTTGCATTTTGAAGAAAATGTATTGTTTAATTATTTTTTTTAAATATAATAAATATTTTTCAAATGGAGAAAAAACCTTCAGGTTTTACCTAAAAAGATCTGTTGCACAGTAAAAAGTTCAATAAGTGGCTTTCTGTTTATTTAGTAAAGTGTATTATATTTTTTAACTTTAAAAACGATCTCCTGAAAAATCAAAGTTTTTGAAATATGACGTTGTTGAAAGGAGTAAGTGATATATATGCTCAAAAGGTGACATTTATATATATATATATATATATATATATATATATATATATATATATATATATATATATATATATATATATATATATATATATATATATATATATATATATATATATATATATATATATATATATATATATATATATATATATATATATATATATATATATATATATATATATATATATATATATATATGTATATATAAAAAGATCTGTTGCCCAGTAAAAAGTTCAATAAGTGGCTTGATATTTATTTTTAATACATTTTTTTATATTTTTAAACTTTAAAAACGATCTCTTGAAAAATCAAGTTTTTTGATATTTGACGTTGTTGAAAGGAGTGAGCGATATATATATACATAGTTTAAAGAAGAAAACATGATTAACATAGACTTTTACAAACACCTCTCTAACTAATGAAGCACTATATAACACCTTTACATACCAAAGATTTATTTATTTGTATGCAAAACACTTAAAAAAATAATAACTCATGATTATAAAAAACACATATTTCATAGTCAATGTGGACTTGCCATGTTTTGGATACGAATTTTAAAAACGATCTCCCGAATTTTTTTTTTTGATATATCGCGCACTCCTTTCAAGAATGTCATAATTCAAAAAACTAAACGTTTTTAAGGTTTAAAAATATAACATAATATATTAAAAATTAAAATCAAGCCACTTATTGAACATATTACTGTGCAACAGATCTTTTTAGGTAAAACCTTAAGGTTTTTTCTCCATTTGAAAAATATTTTGTTTACTTAAAAAAATAATTAAACAACACCTTTTCTTCAAAATGCAAAAATAACATTTTCTGCCCGGTAGCGGGTAAATATTAAGTTAAAAATATGCCTCTTTTGCTGGGATATAGTACATTTTCTGAGCATTCCGAAAACGTGCACAATTGAAAATTGACGATTTTTGATTTATGACGTTCTTGAAAGGAGTGAGCGATATAGGATATGACATGACCTTAGCACCATGGAATGTTCTTTTGGTGGTTTTGTGATTTGCTATGATTTTCTCCGCGGGCCGCGGTTTGGCCACCCTAGTTTTAAAGTGTTGGACTTCATATTGAGTAATATATGAAAATGGTAGACATATGATATTATTCGCGTTTTATTGAATTTTTTAAAGCTCCGGCTAATCAAAACCTACCCCTTGAACGCTTTATTATTGAAGGGGTAAATTACATAAGGGAAACGAAACAGAATTATTTATGCGGTCATTTGAGTCGTCCGATCGCTGATCACGCAATCTGCCGAAACGCTACAATTCATTTATACGGGACACGAAGTAATGTAATGGCAATGTAATCAATTGGGGTACCATTTTATATTAAACTTGTCCAAAATTTAATTTAAAAAAATATAAAATACAATCAAAAATGTTTTCTGTGTTGAAATGGATATATATATATATATATATATATATATATATATATATATATATATATATATATATATATATATATATATGTATAAGGTAAGAATGCAAGGCTGAGATGAGCATCTATCGTTCTTTTATGTATTCATTTTAAATCAAACACAATTTTTTTGAGTCTACTAAGTAAGTTGTATTTTATTAACAAAAACACATAAAAAATTAATATTGTGACAATTGTTTCGCCTTGTTATGGCACTATCATTCGTTTGTCATTGTGAAACAATTGTCACAATATTAATTTTTTGTGTTTTTGATAATAAAATACAACTAAGTAGACTCTAAAAATCTGTGTTTGATTTAAAATTAATTCACAAATTAAAACGGAGTTCTACAAATTAAACGAGCCGGGTATTTACGGGACTGACGAGCTTCATAGGCTGGTTTATGTGATCACTTTACACACGTGTAACATTCACCGATTCTATCCATTATTGACAAACACACTACTCAAATTCTTGGAAGTTCTATATATATATGTATTAATTAATTTCGAAACATTGTTCTTGAATCACTAGAACTTCACTAGAGACATCTATTGGTGAGATGAAAAGAAGCGTTTTATTGAGCAGAAACTCTTTTATTAGTATGTGAGGTCCGAATCTTGGATTATAATCACACACATGAGAAACGCCAGAAAATATCATTTTCATTTTTTTGTGAACAAGTATTTGGACACACTCAAAATGCTGTTTTTTTATTATTGAAAATGGTTATCCAAATAGTTCAGTTTGTATCGGAGGTCACGTATGTGTACAGACGCGTGTGGCGTTCCATCCTCACTGCCTACCCCCTCTCGGAAATGACGTAATGATGGGCGATTTGCCTGCCACCTACCAGGGCAGCAGAATCCGACAGCAGATCGACTTAGAAAGTTCTCAACGCGATGAAAGGATGGGATGACTCGATGTTTCGAGAAACGCGTTGAATCATTCTTAGTCTCATTATGGTACTTTCACATAGTGCTGACATTTGATTAATGAACAATTCAATGTGTGAAAAAAATGTGTTTATATTATGTAAACATGTATGTATAATATATAAATATATATATTTATATATATATATATATATATATATATATATATATATATATATATATATATATATATATATATATATATATATATATATATATATATATATATATATATATATATATATATATATATATATATATATATATATATATATATATATGTGTATATATATATATATATATATATATATATATATATATATATATATATATGTGTGTATATATATATATATATATATATATATATATATATATATATATATATATATATATATATATATATATATATATATATATATATATATATATATATATATATATATTCATGTATATATATGAACGAATTTTGAAACATTGTTCTTGAATCACTAGAACTTCACTAGAGACATCTATCATCTATCACTTAAATCTTATCAGTCCATGACGGTCGTCAGCCCTATAAATGCCCAGACTTCCATATTCTTCTTCATCATTGAAGAGATGACAAAAAATAATATGAAAAGTAACTCCTATAATTGGAGATAATCCAGATTTTGTGAACAAGTATTTGGACACACTCAAAATGTAGTAATTTTTTTTTTTTTTAATTGTATTTCGCAGAAAAACTGTTTACTCTGTATATATCACCGGAGCGCGCGGATTTTTGGTATCGTAAGGGAAGGGTTAAACCCGCCCACTCACCTAACTATGAGTATTCCAATGTTTTAGAATTAGTACATGTTTACCCCTGATGACGACAAGGTTCTTGTCAAAACCGGTTGGAGAAAAAGTGTACCAATGAAAAAGTGGTTAAAAACTAAGTTATTTATTTTATGAAGTTAATAAAATATACAAGGACGACCGAGGAAAACTTGGCACAATTAGGTATGTCAAATACTTGAAAGCGGCCGGGTCAGGAGTCGTAATAATCGTCGGGTATGTATAAGGAGATGCATGAATGTAGAAGAGGCAAAGAATGTTTGCAAAGACAGAGTGGTGTGGCGTACGATTCTCTCTGCCTACCCCTGCGGGGAAGCGGCGTGATGGTTAGTTAATTAGTTAGTTTTAATAAAATATACTTTTTTAAATCGGGTGTAACTAACATTCAGCTTTCAGCGCTGCCGGAATTTTTATGAATTATATTATCGCGAGTAAGGCCTACAGTATAATCGTGATTATATACAGTACTTTTATTGTGTAAATTCGTATAGTACGTACGGCGAATGCGCAAAAGTTAGCAGGTCCGTTAATTGAGAGTTTCTAGGTCATCGGGCCAGCCCGTTCGAAACGTACTATACAGTCTGCTATAATACAGCATAGCAAGCTCCGTACTTAGCTTGACGCGACTAACAACGTTTGCTTCGTGAATTATACGAGGAATGGCCCAAATTGTGGCGAAAATTGAACAATGTGCATTCTTTATGGGTGTCGTCGATGGATGCAAATTTATGACGATTTTGATGGGATGATTCAATCGCTGGTAGTATTATTATTATAGGGATTGAATGTGACTATAGCAAAAAAAAACCTATCAGCGGAAGCTAAACTGGCAGTGCACAACAGAGTCCTGGTTCCAACTCTAATGTATGGAAGTGAAACATGGAGTTGGCAAAAGAAGGATGAAAGTAGACTGAATGCAGTCGAAATGCGATCTCTCGAAATGCGAGGTTGAAAGTGACGAATTCAATAGCAATATTGGGATGTTTACAGATCTTGAATGTGACAAAATCAACAGCTAAATTATAACGTTTTCTGAGGCTGAAAGTGACATATGCAACAGCTTAGTTATGATATTTTTAGAGGTTGAAAGTAACTAATTTAACAGCTAAATTAGGATATTTTCAGAGGTTGAATGTGACTAATTCAACAGTTATATTAAGACGTTTTCAGAGGCTGAATATGACTGATTAAATATCAATATTAGGATGATATTTATATTATTAAGATGATATTATATATATATATATATATATATATATATATATATATATACAGTGGGTGGCCAAATTATTAGGGACACTTGTCCTTTTTTGTAATTTTCAAGTTTAAATGAATTTTATGATCAAATAAATGTGTTCTAATTAAAAAATATTATTTATTTTTGTTGCTGGTCTCATAAATATTGTTTTTAAGACGTAGCAATGCTGCAAAATATCAAAGAAGTAATTTTTTTTCTCATTTTAGTGTAAATTAGTGAAAAATGGTGTTGGTGTGAGCTCAGTTAATATTTTTTTAAACCATTTTTCTGTTTGTTTTTTGAGTCCAAGACTATGAAAAATTAAGTATTGTTTAATAATTTATTAGTTTTGCTAATTTAATAAGTTAATTTCAATTAATTTTAAATTAAAATTCAATTTAGTTTGAATTGAACCTTAATATTCTAAATTTAAGTATGGGCAAGTCTTTAGACATATCTCCAAGAAAATGTAGGGAAGTACCAACCTAATTACTTCATTCCACATATTTCTAAAGAGAGATAGCAGCACTCACAGGTATTTTGAAGTCAGGAGTCAACCGGATAAAAAGAAAAATTCATAAAAACCCACCTCTAGAAGCAGCCCGCGTCTGAAAAAGTGGCAAAAAAACGATCACCACTCCGCGTGGTCACTGTAAAATCAGGGACATCTATTTCCAAAATCGTAAAACGTGTGTTGATTGTCCACTACGTTGATAAGCGATGTAGGAATCAACGCCTCCAAAATGACAGTTTGGAGACGGTTAGTCGAAGTAAATCTAATTGGTCGACGTCCAACCAAAAAACTACGCCTGACTGAGGCCATGAAGAAAAAACGACTCTTATGGGCCAGAGCACTCCGGAATATGACTGTTTCGGATTGGAATCGAGTATTTATGACTTACATTTGTATAATAAAATAAGAAGATAATAAAAAATACACATTTTTGCAATCATGGTAATACTTTATGGGTCTGCTTCTAAGAAGAGTCAACATTTAAAATTTTGGTGGGAAAAACTGAATTCGTCCGACGGGGCCCAGGAGAAAAATTCCACCCGGACTGCCTGGTAAAGAGGGCTAAAAACACCCTGTTAGCATAATGTTGTGGTCCATGATCTCATTTTAGGGTATGGGACGCCTCCATATCATGGAAGGGACCATGAGGCAAGACCAGTACCAGCGAGTACTGAAAAGTCGGCTCCAGCCGAGGCTAAGGAATGGTTCCCTGGTGATGAAGAGTATGTGTTTATGCATGAATTGATACCGTGTCATAAAACCAGGAGTGTTACCGCATTCCTGGCTGAAAAAAACGTCTGTTGAGTATGTGTTTTGCCTTGCCCGGGCAATTTGCTGGATATGAACCCCATTGAAAACATTTGGAAGCTAACGAAACGGGAAATTGCTAAAAAAGTCATCACCACCAAGCGGTTACTGATAGAAACTCTTATCAGAGTATGGCATGGTAACCCTAATCTTCGGCACAATATAAAAATCTGCATAGAAAGCATGCCCCGACGTTTGGAAGTTGTCATCGCAGCAAAGGGTGTTATTACTAAATATTACGGTTTTTTCTGAAATTTTTGAATAATCGCTTTTTATGATAAAAATTAATTACTTTTATTAAATGTTTGATAACATTATTTCTAAATTCTAAATAAAGCACCCCAATCAATAAAAAAATAATTAAAAAACCTAATTGTTTTCTCATTAAATTCATTTGAACATGATAATTACAGGAAATTCGAAGTGTCCCTAATAATTTGGCCACCCACTGTATAATGAAAGTATAATGATTATCACTTTACACACGTGTAATATTCACCAATTCTACCCATTATTGACAACCACACTACTCAAATTCTTGGAAGTTCTATATATATATATATATATATATATATATATATATATATATATATATATATATATATATATATATATATATATATATATATATATATATATATATATATTATAAGTTCTATATATATATAAGTTCTATATATATATATGAATTAATTTCAAAACATTGTTCTTGAATCACTAGAACTTCACTAGAGACATCTATATCTATCACTTAAATCTTATCAGTCCATGACGGTCGTCAGCCCTATAAATGCCCAGACTTCCATATTCTTCTTCATCTTTGAAGAGATGACAGAAAATGATATGAAAAATAACTCCTATAATTGGAGATAATCCAGATTTTGTGAACAAGTATTTGGACACACTCAAAATGTAGTAATTTTTTTTTTTTAAATTGTATTTCGCAGAAAAACTGTTTACTCTGTATATATCACCGGAGCGCGCGGATTTTTTGGTATCGTAAGGGAAGGGTTAAACCCGCCCACTCATCTAACTATGAGTATTCCAATGTTTTAGAATTAGTACATGTTTACCCCTGATGATGACAAGGTTCTTGTCGAAACCGGTTGGAGATAAAGTGTACCAATAAAAAAGTGGTTAAAAACAAAGCCATTTATTTTATGAAGTTAATAAAATATACAAGGACGACCGAGGAAAACTTGGCACAATCAGGTATGTCAAATACTTGAAAGCGGCCGGGTCAGGAGTCGTAATAATCGTCGGGTATGCATAAGGAGATGCATGAATGTAGAAGAGGCAAAGAATGTTTGCAAAGACAGAGTGGTGTGGCGTTCGATTCTCTCTGCCTACCCCTGCGGGGAAGCGGCGTGATGGTTAGTTAGTTAGTTAGTTTTAATAAAATATACTTTTTTAAATCGGGTGTAACTAACGTTCGGCTTTCAGCGCAGCCGGAATTTTTATGAATTATATTATCGCGAGTAAGGCCTACAGTATAATCGTGATTATATACAGTACTTTTATTGTGTAAATTCGTATAGTACGTACGGCGAATGCGCAAAAGTTAGCAGGTCCGTTAATTGAGAGTTTCTAGGTCATCGGGCCAGCCCGTTCGAAACGTACTATACAGTCTGTTATAATACAGCATAACAAGCTCCGTACTTAGCTTGACGCGACTAACAACGTTTGCTTCGTGAATTATACGAGGAATGGCCCAAATTGTGCGAAAATTTAACAATGTGCATTCTTTATGGGTGTCGTCGATGGGATGATTCAATCGCTGGTAGTATTATTATAGGGATTGAATGTGACTGATTCGATAGAATGATTGGGATATTTGAGGAGGTTGAAAGTGAACAATTCAGTAGCAATACTGGGATATTTAATGAGGTTTTTAAACCTTCACTTTAGTGACTAATTCAATAGCAATAAAGGTTGAATGTGACTTGTTTAATAGCAACATTTGGATGATTATATTGGTTAGAAATATTGGGTTGTTTGATGAGTTTGAAAGTGAATAATTCAGTAGCAATATTGGGGTGTTTAATGAAGTTGAAAGTCACTAATTCAATAGTAACAAAGGTTGAATGTGATTGGTTTAATGGCAAATTGGGATGTTTATATTGGTTAAAGGAACTAATTCGGATGTTTCATGAGGTTGAAAGTAACTTATTCAATAGAAATATTGGGATGTTTAATGAGGTTGAATGTGACTAATTCAATGTAAATATTTGGATGTTTGATGTGATTGAAAGTGACGAATTCAATAGCAATATTGGGATATTTGCAGAGGTTGAAAGAAATTATTTTGATAGCAATATTAGGATGTTTACAGAGCTTGAATGTTACAGAATCCACAGCTAAATTAGAACGTTTTCAGAGGCTGAAAGTGACATATGCAACAGCTTAATTATGATATTTTCAGAGGTTTAAAGTAACTAATTTAACAGCTGAATAAGAATATTTTCAGAGGTTGAATGTCACTAATTCAGCAGTTATATTAAGACGTTTTCAGAGGCTGAAAGTGACATATGCAACAGCTTAATTATGATATTTTCAGAGGTTTAAAGTAACTTATTTAACAGCTAAATTAGGATATTTTCAGAGGTTAAATGTGACTAATTCAACAGTTATATTAAGACGTTTTCAGAGGGTGAATGTGACTGATTAAATATCAATATTAGGATGATATTTACTAAATAAAGTGACAATTCAATATTGGGATATTTAAAGAAGTTGACATTGACTATTTCACTAGCAATATTGAGACTAATGTATGTATATAGACAAACATTTTGAGTGTGTCCAAATACTTGTTCAGAAAATCTGGATTATCTCCAATTACAGGAGTTATTTTCATATTATTATTTCATAATGGGTAGAATTGGTGAATGTTACACGTGTGTAAAGTGATCACTGAAACCAGCCTATGACGGTAGCCCCGTAAATGCCCAGACTCCATATTCTTTTTCATCTTTGATGAGATGTCAAAAAATAGTATGTATATAGAGGTTGAAAGTGACAAACTGAATAGTAAAAAATATAGTGATATTTCCAGTGGTTGAAACTGATCAATTCGCAGAGAAATCATAATTGGTCATCTTAATTGGTGGAAACTTTGTATCGGAGAATATAAGAGATATTTGTATAGCGTGGTGTAGATGGTAAATCCCAGTGTAATGCTAAGAGTACAGTATAAAAGTAAATTATGTTAGAATTTTTTTTTAAATTGTTTAAAAAAATAGGTTTCAATTTTTTTATCTTGCATTTACGTTCCAGTTCAGCAGATAGCTTTAAAGACATACAAAGACGATTTTTCAATGATTCGTTCACTAAAATTTTGTCTTTATGACTTGAAGTGATCCTTTTCCTGTTAGTTTTGGGCAGATTTCAGAAGAACCAGATTTTAAAAAAAATACTAAAAAATAATTTGGACCGCACTGAATGTTGAATTTTTTTTACCTTTTTTACCCAGGTCAACCCTTTTAAATTCAATAAAATTATTTGAGACCTCTCAGTTTCACTTAAATCACGTTTTTTTTTGGATTTTAATATAAAATAAAGAAAGCTTAAATAAAAAAATGCACTTTTTTACTGATTAAAATAATTTTGGAGCAATGTTTGCTGACTGCAAACTGACCCTTGAAATTATTTACTAATTAAAGAGAGTTTATCGGGATAGCAGGAAATCCATCAAAATACGATACAATCCGAAATGATTGCAATAATTGAAGGAAAGGTGATCAGCCGCTTCAGGTACCAGTCCAGGGTAATATTGAATAAATATTAGAGTGAAAAAATCACTTTTATTTATTTGACCCCCCCCTGGGAATCGACCCGGGACCTCCAGAACGGCAGCCGAGCGTGCTAACCATTACACTACGGAGGCGGACTAAAAATATAAATATATATAAATATATATATAGATGTATATATATATATATATATATATATATATATATATATATATATATATATATTATATATATATATATATATATATATATATATATATATATATATATATATATATATATATATATACATATAATATATATATATATATATATATATATATATATATATATATATATATATATATATATATATATATATATATATATATATGTATATAAATACATATGTTTTTTTATCAAATTCTAGATCCATATTAGATCCAAACACACTACATACATACGTTACTTATTTTAGATATTTCAACACAGACATTACTATATATATATATATATATATATATATATATATATATATATTTATATGTATATATATATATATATACATATAAATATATATATATATATATATATATATATATATATATATATATATATATATATATATATATATATATATATATATATATATATATATATATATATATATGTATATAAATACATATGTTTTTTTATCAAATTCTAGATCCATATTAGATCCAAACACACTACATACATACGTTACTTATTTTAGATATTTCAACACAGACATTACTTAACCAAGCCTTTGTCGGTCGTTAGCCCTGTAAATGCCCAAACTTCCTTATTCTTCTATATTTATGTTGATATGCAAAACAATAATGTAAATAATAACTCTTTATTGGAGATAATCCAGATTCGCTAGGTATTTGGACACATAGAATGTAATTTTATTTTTTATTGTGTCAATTTTTTTACACTATATTTCAACTAATCAAAATTTTTCGTGTGATATCAAGTTGATACTGGCTTCTTAAGAGTAGATAATTTCTTAGCGTGATCAATTAATATGTGCATTGATTTCAACACGTTCAGCGAATAATGTTCTATCTACTAATAACTAACTAACTAAAACTAACTAACCATCACGCCGTTTCCCCGCACGGGTAGGCAGAGAGAATAGAGCGCCACACCACTCTGTCCTTGCAAACATTATTCGCCTCTTCCACGTTCATGCATCTCCTCATACATACCCGCCGATTGTTACGACTCCTAACCTGACCACTTTCAAGTATTTGGCATACCTGATCGTGCCATGTTTTTCTCGGTCTTCCTCTGCTTCTTTTCCCGCTAACATTCGCCTCATAAATCTGTTTTACCGTTCTTTCCTCACTCATTCGTTCTACATGTCCAAACCATCTCAACACACCTGTCTTAATCTTATCGATAATGCCTATCTCAGCTTTGCATTCCTTCCTTATTTCACTATTCGTACATCTATCATACACCGTTTTGTCGCACATTCTTCTGAGAGATCGCATTTCGACTGCATTCAGTCTACTTTCATCCTTCTTTTGCCAACTCCATGTTTCACTTCCATACAATAGAGTTGGAACCAGGACTCCGTTGTGCACTGCCAGTTTAGCTTCCGCTGATAGGTTTTACTAATAACTGATTTATGTTAAATAAATAAAAAAGTACTAACTCAAAGACGATCGCTAGGAACTTTGATCTAATGCTTACCTGAAAAATAATTGTCAATAATGTATGTAAAAAGGTAATCGTAAGTAATGTTGATAAAAAATGTATGTATCTATAAAATAAATAATAAAAAAAATAAAAAAAATTATCCTAAATAATTACTTATGGTATGTATCAAAATTGATAACTGTATTAATAATAATAATAATAAAACCCTTATCCGCACCCCAATGGTACATAGGGCACTGCGTCATATAAACGCAGTGTTATCTTGATCGTTTACACATGAAGGAAAGGTGATCAGCCCTCCGCTTCAGGTACCAGTCCAGGGTAATATTGAATAAATATTACAGTGAAAAAATCACTTATATTTATTTGACCCCCCCTGGGAATCGAACCCGGGTCCTCCAGAACGGTAGCCGAGCGTGCTGACCATTACACTACGGAGGCGGACAAAACTGCGGGGGCGGATATGAATAATAAACAAATATAACTCATTGGTCTGAGTAAGACAGAAAAAAATTACAGCTTTTTAAAATTTACGATTATATATGCTAAAAGAAGAAGATATTGTATTAAACTGTAACACGGGGGCACTCAAAGTTGCATAGCAGCGCACGCACTATCTAATATATTCTTTGTGTTGAAACCAAACGCACTATCCACTAAACTGAGGGGAAACAGGGATTGTAAAACGTACAAGGATGACGTTTGCTCTGCCGTACGTGGTGGCTCAGATCGGACGATATTCGTTGTACGTGTCGGAAATACTAGTGTGGTCATGTGTGCGATTGTTGATTGTACTAATAGAAGAAACGAGAGGCTTGAAAGAGAAATTTCGTAGCATGCGTGATTGTTTTTGTGGCCTTTAAAAACAAAGATAAAGCTAGATGAGATGTCAAAAAATAATATGAAAATAACTCCTGTGTTTGGAGATAATCCAGATTTCAGAAAAAAAGTTTTCATATTATTTTTGACATCTCATCAAAGATGAAGAAGAACATGGAAGTCTAGGCATTTACGGGGCACATAAATAATATGAAAATAACTCCTATAATTAGAGATAATCCAGATTTGTGAACAAGTATTTGGACACACTTAAAATGTTGTAAATAAAGCTAGATCGCTGAAATAGATCTAACTGTACATCAATTGGCCTAAGAAGAAGAAGAAGAAGAAAAAAACTCTCTTTCTCTTTCTTTTTCTCTCTTTCTCTGTCCCTCATGCTAAAACTATCTTCTTCTTTATTCTTTAAGCAGTTTAACGTCTATCACTTGTATGGTACAGAATACCCAATTTTTTTTAAATAATGTGAATTTTTTATATATTCCCACCGTCTCGGAAGTGTGCCAGCGCCTACGAGAAAGAGTAATTCGTTTAGCGACTTCTTAACCTATTTTTTATATCATGTCGGTCAGTTCACAGCAATCAAATTAAGTATGTACACCACATGTGAACAACATGGCGACTGGGCTTGTGGATGTTCGTTCAAAACATATGTATGTATATATATATATATATATTTATATATATATATATATATATATATATATATATATATATATATATATATATATATATATATATATATATATATATGTATATATATATATATATATATATATATATATATATATATATATATATATATATATATATATATGCCCATTGCCAGTAGTGTGGTTATCAGTAATGAGTAGAATCGGTGAATGTTACACGTGTGTAAAGTGATCACTTAAACCAGCCTATGATGGTCGTCATTTCGGTAATTGCCCAGACTTCCATATTCTTCTTCATCATTCTGAGATGTCAAAAAATAATACAAAGACAGATTTGTGTGGCGTTCTTGTCTCTCTGTATACCCTTGCGGGAAATCAAAGTGATGATTAGTTCGTTAGTCAGATAGACGACAGAGTACTCTATGATGGACAAAACTAGGTTAGTTGGTGATATTTAAACGCGGGGGAGTACAGCTATCAAAAACACTCAAATTTATTTACTTTTTACTCGACATTTTTTCCTTTTAGAAATTCGAATTAAAGAGGATTTTCCCTATAAGGACATTCTGAAGTTTGTGTTAGTTTGGACGGAAGCGGTTTCACGTACCAGCATTGACCCGGTACTACGATCTCCATGTAGAATAGAAACTCGATAAAACCAAATACATACAAATTCCCAGAAACGCATAATGACCTCATATTACATACATAAGAGTAACATATATAATATTCCCGATGAGTAATTTCCATTACTCATTTCAGGATTAACGTTAACAAGGTACTTACACAAAAATTCAAAAATTTAAAACAAAGAAACAAGATACGTAAAAGACAAAAGCAAAGAAAGGAAAATAGTAAAAATAATAAGAATATATTTTTAAAAAAAGTGTAGAAGAAATTTTAAGACTTATTCGCACCCAATGGTGCATAGGGCACTGCATCGTAGTGACGCAGTGTTATCGTAAATTGCATGAGGGCAAGGTGATCAGCCCTGCCCTTTAAAACAATAGTAAAAAATAAATAAGATTGAAAACACAAATAAGAAAGGAAAAAAAATAAAAACACAGGGTAAAAATATTGAAAAATAATCGGGTATAGGAAATAGGCGTATAAAAATATGGTAAGAAGTATGTTCAAAGGAAACAAATCGCTTACTCCTTTTAAGAACGTCATAAATCAAAAAACTTGATTTTTCAGGAGATCGTTTTTAAAGTTTAAGAATATAATGAAATGTATTGAAAATAAATATCAAGCCACTTATTGAACTTTTTAGTGTGCAACAGATCGTTTTAGGTAAAACCGGAAGGTTTTTTCTCCATTTGAAAAATATTTAGTATTTTTTAAATAATAATTAAAAAATACAATTTCTTCAAAATGCAAAAACAACACTTTCTGCCCTGTAGCAGGTAAATATTAAGTTAAAAATATGCCTCTTTTGCTGTGATATAATTCATTTTTTTGGGCATTCCGAAAACATGCACAACTGAAAATTGACGATTTTTTATTTATGACGTTCTTGAAAGGAGTGAGCGAAAAGTGAAAATAAAACTAATCACTAACACATCTCGATCCAAACTCAAAACACAGTAAGGTTCATTTTTTGTAGTACGTTTTTTTGTTGCATTTTTAGACTAAGTAGATTCTACTACATCTCTTTTTATAAAATTAATTAATTAGATAGTATCTCCTTGTGTATTGACCTATGCTAATTTGGCAAAATGCTTCTGGAAATGATAAGCACTGTGGCCTAGAAGTTTTGTCACAAGCTGACCACCTAATGTCGAAAAGGAAGACGTGACCGCTTGGATAAATGCTTCTAGAAATAATACAGACAGTTGTGAAAATATGAATGCCGTGTAATGAGAAAGCGAGACGATCATTCTTTAGTTAGGAAAAGGAATGTACATATACGAAACACAAGATACATAAAGATATTGTCAAAAAATTGCGACGTTGACTAACAAAATATTACAATATTGTACAGCAATCAATCTGCATATCAATTGGAAGTATGAATAATGTTTTTTTTTTCTTTTTTTAAATTCTTTTCTTTATTTACTTATTTTTTCAGAAAAATATTACAAACATATGTCATATATATGTATATATATATATATATATATATATATATATATATATATATATATATATATATATATATATATATATATATAATATATATATATATATATATATATATATATATATATATATATATATATATATATATATATATATATATATATATATATATATATATATATATATATATATATATATATATATATATATATATATATTTCTGTTCTTCTGATTTTTGTTCGTTTTATCCAAAGTTCATTAATAGAGGTCCGTTATATCGAGGTTTTACTGTATATTCTTCGTGCCTACCGCCTGTACGCAAACACAATAATATCAATAATGCATTTTTCGCTATTTGCAGATCCGACGCGTTTTGCTAATCGTAGAACAAAGAGACGCCGTGAATTAATGAAGTAAAATTTGGTTTTCAATAAAATGAGGCTGTTAATTAATTTTTATAATATAAAAACATGAGTCCGAATTACTAAGAAAAGTGGTTATTTTATATGAAAAGGGACTTTGAGTCATACAGTGAAAGAATGAAGTTTTTTTTAATAAATTCTATAAAACATTTTACAAATATAACGAATAAAATTTAATAATCAATTTAAAGGTGCTAAATGAGAAAAAACCGTGACGTCATTGATGAAACAAAAGAAAATATAAATATATTTTTTTTAAATAAAATAACAACTTTGTAACTTTTTCCACGTGAATTTTATTTGACCAGCAATCGGGTTTCGTCGTAACCGACATCATCAGACTGGTCTATTTATAAGAGACAGAAAACCCTTATCCGCACCCCAATGGTGCATAGGGCACTGGGTCATATAAACGCAGTGTTATCTTGATCGTTTTCACGTGAAGGAAAGGTGATCAGCCCTCCGCTTCAGGCACCAGAACAGGGTATTGTTGAATAGATATTAGAGTGAAAAAATCACTTATATTTATTATACCCCCCCTGGTAATCAAACCCGGGACCTCCAGAATTGTAGCCGAGAAGTAATAAATATATAGGTATCTTTTTCCCAAATTATTTTTACCCTTTAGTGATTTACCCGAGTGATTTTAGTTCTAACAAACAAAATTGTAATAATTCAATTTATTCAAAAAAAAAATAATATATACATAACAAACAATATTCAAGGCGTATATATTAAAAGTAAGCAAGAAGACTTAACGGCGTAGAAGAATCCCGCTTCGGAAAACTCCTTCGGACACATGGAACAGATATTGTTCCATGTGATATTGTTCAACATAGCGGTAGCTCTTCCTACAGGCATAACCATCGGCAGGTTGGTCCTGTGTATAGGAATGTGAAACAATCTATGTCGACGCTGTCTTAGGTAACTATCGGGAACATACAGACCAATGCTCCGGATAGTTTCAGGATTATCCATCATACCGCGCAACAATGGATAAAAATGCGTAATCAAATACACATTCCTTCTAGTCTCTAAACTATTGTAGCCGAGCATACCCTGGAGAAACTGGGTCGGGTAGAGCCAAGGGTAATAGCCGTACTCTCATGTAGATAATAATAATTAATAATGTGTACAAAAGGAGATAGAAAGAGGAGAAAACTTCTACTACTACCATCACGCCGTTTCCCCGCAGGGGTAGGCAGAGAGGATGAATTGCCACACTCTTCTGTCCTGACATACACTCCTCGCCTCCTTCACATCCATACATCTAGTCATACATCGCTCACTCCTTTCAAGAACGTCATAAATCAAAAAACTTGATTTTTCAGGAGAACGTTTTAAAGTTCAAACATAAAATACAATGTATCAAAAATAAATATCAAACCACTTATTTAACTTTTTACTGTGCAACAGATCTTTTTAGGCAAAACCTGAATATTTTTTCTCTATTTGAAAATACTTAAAAATACTTAGTATATTTAAAAAAATAATTAAACAATACCTTTTCTTCAAAATGCAAAAATAACAGTTTCTGCCCTGTAGCGGGTAAATATTAAGTTAAAAATATGCCTCTTTTGCTGGGATATAGTACATATTCTGGGCATTACGAAAACATGCACAACTCAAAATTGACGATTTTTGATTTATGAAGTTCTTGAAAGGAGCGAGCGACATGCCCTCCGATTGCGCAGACTTTTGACACCAATAATTAATTGACTTCAAGAAAATATAAAATAAACTATGAATATAACCATGGACACCAATAAAAAACAGAATCATGGTTAAAAGTGCTAACTATGAAAATTAATAAATTTATGTCAAAGTTGATAATAGTTACAAAATGTTGTACCGAATTTGAATTTGAAAATATGGTACGGAGGTTAGAGGTCAAAATAAAATATAGAACAAAGGCAAAATAAAGGAATGGGTAAATAATCATGAGTTGTTTTGAATATTGAAAGCCATAACTTTGTGGTCATATTGATATATTATTTCTTTTTTAAAATATTTTTATATCTCGAAATAATAGATCAAGAGTTAATTCTATGAAAATTATAATATTCTTTATATTTTTTTTTCTCTTTTTTGTATGTGTATTAGGTCAAAATTAATAAAAACAATAAAACATGTATGTAAAAAGAACTCCACCGACAAGACACACAAGGTGGCTTGGTGGATCTCTCAAAAAAATATTTGAAATATGATTAAAATTGTTACAATGATTAAAGAAAACACTTGTTTTTTACCACTTGAGTTTTATTATAGACTACATGTTTCAGAAGTTAAACTTCCATCATTCAGGTCTGTATAATAACATATTATTATGTTATTATACAGACCTGAATGATGGAAGTTTAACTTCTGAAACATGTAGTCTATAATAAAACTCAAGTGGTAAAAAACAAGTGTTTTCTTTAATCATTGTAACATGTCTTACCACAAAGTTAATGCCGAAACAATAAATAACATTTAAAATTGTTCTTTAAATAAATGTTTGCATTGCATTTAAACAAAAAAAAAATACTCATAAAAGTAGTATATCTATACAAGACATTCCTTTAAGTATAAACTTTGAATTAAAATCGTTGTATTAGATGAAAAATAATGTACAATAATTTAATACTGCAAATTTATTGAAAAAAAAACAATTCGTATTTTCACCTGTTGATAAGAACATCTGTAGTTCTCAAAACTAGTCGTATTTACATTTTTAAACCAACATCTTTTATACAAATCAAATTTATATTTATAAATAAAATGTAATTTATTATAAAAACCTAACCCCTTCCCCTTACTTTCCCCTCTTCTTATTTATAGAACAATTTTATATTTTAGTTATTATACAGACCTGATTGATGGAAGTTTAACTTCTGAAACATGTAGTCAATAATAAAACTCAAGTGGTAAAAAACAAGTGTTTTCTTTAATCATTATTATTAAAACCATTATAAATATTTTATTATGACTTAATTATAATGTCTACCGGTTTCGAAGCAGTCTATATAAACAAGCGGTCAGCTTCGAAACCGGTAGATATTATAATTAAGTTATAATAAAATATTTATAGTGATTTTAAAACAAAGTTACATTTTAATTATAAAATGGGAAATCACTTCTTCAAATATAAATTACATTAAATTTTTATATTTATTTCATTTAGGATGAATACGTTTGTTGACATCATTTTTTCATTGGTGGATTCGGGAGCCACTATGTGGTAATATCTATTCATTTTAAATTGAAGTTTTACTCTGTAAATACCATTTGGTATTAACCAAGTAAAATTTAAAACAGAAACATTATTTGATTTTTACATTTCTTTCTAAATCTTATGTTGCATATTTTTAAAATATTAAAACAATACCAATATAGTATAAGATATGTTAAAAGCAGAACTTTTCAAATTAAAGTGTAATATTTTTTGTAACCATATTAAATAAATTAATATAAAAAAATATATTGTATATTTCTACAATATATATATATATATATATATATATATATATATATATATATATATATATATATATATATATATATATATATATATATATATATATATATATATATATATATATATATATATATATATATATATATATATATATATATATATATATATATATATATATATATATATATATATATATATATATATATATATATTTATATATATATATATATATATATAATATATATATATATATATATATATATATATATATATATATATATATATTTTTATATATATATATATATATATATATATATATATATATATAAATATATATATATATATATATATATATATATATATATATATATATATATATATATATATATATATATATATATATATATATATATATATATATATATATATATATATATATATATATATATATATATATATATATATATATATATATATATATATATATATATATATATATATATATATATATATATATATATAATATTTCAGCTCAATACAAGCTACGTTTAAATAACCAAAATACAGGTAATTAATATGTACATGTATATTTCATATAAAATAAAAATAAAAATTTCCATATGAAAATTTCCAAAATATCCCAAAAAAAATATTACTTACATTTAAAAATTATTTTCCAATATCGCTCGGAACTCAAATATCCAAAAACACTTGTCAAATTTGACAACAACTAATTCAACGTAACAAAATTCGGTATATTCTATTTTCGAGGGGACGATTCGTTAGCGCGACTTTCGACGTAGAACTAACTCGTATCCGCGGGATGTTTTCTATTTATACGCGAGCGTGTCTCGTGACGTGCGTCGGTCGGTGTCGAGCGGCTCGTCAGGTGTGCACTCTGGTCGCTTGCCCACTGGACTACCGGGCCGTCGGTGGATGGAGGAGATAATAAGATAGAGAGAGAGAGGAAAGCTAACGGGGAAAGAGTGACGGAAGCGCAGGCGGCGTTCCGTCACACAGCTATCAAGATCACAAGCAGGGTTGCCCCAAAACCAGCCGATGACAAATTAAAAAATAAAATATTTGGGAATTAAATATTTCAATAATCTCCCTAAAGAAATTAAAAACATAGAAGAAAAATTAATGCCCATTACATATAAATCTTTAAAAAAAATATAAAAAAGACTATTATACATATCATTAATTATGTAAAACATTAAGCCTTGAGTGTTAGTCCCTCTCCAAGCACCAAGAGCTCAGACTCTTTTTTGGAGAGGCACAGCGAATCTAAAACTAAAAGTTTGCCATATGTATGAATGTTTAGAAATTGTATTATGTTGTACTTAAATAAATAAATAAATAATTAAAATAAATTATTAGTCAAATTATAAATCAAAAATGATAAAATAAAAATGATTTTTTCTGGCGTTTCTCATGTAAGCGATTATAATCTAGGATTCGGAACTCACGTACAATTGAAATTGCTTATTAAAAATTCTTCTCTCATTTCAAAATAGATGTCTCTAGTGAAGTTCTAGTGATTCATGCACAATATATATATATATATATATATATATATATATATATATATATATATATATATATATATATATATATATATATATATATATATAAATGTATATATATATATATATATATATATATAATATATATATATATATATATATATATATATATATATATATATATATATATATATATATATATATATATATATATATATAAATATACAACTTCCAAGAATTTGAGTAGTGTGGTTGTTAATAATGGGTAGAATTGGTGAATGTTATACATGTGTAAAGTGATCACTTAAACCAGCCTATGACAGTCGTCAGCCCCGTAATTAATAGATACCTTAAAAGTGCAAACAAAACTTGATTCCTTTTCCAAAGTAGGATTACCGAAAGCAAGCGCGTCGACTTATCAAAAATTCTTACGAAAAATTATCATATTATTTTTTGATATCTCATCAAAGCCTATGACGGTCGTTAGCCCAGACTTTCATATTCTTCTTCATCTTTGATGAGATATCAAAAAATAATATGTAAACTAGCTCCTGTAATTGGAGATAATCCAGATTTGTGAACAAGTATTTGGACACACTCAAAATGTTGTAACTTAATATACTAAAAGAAAAATACAGTAAAACTTCGATATAAGGGGGTAAATTGGGGGGAGGGGGGTGCTGTAAATCTAAAATATAATAATAAAAATAATAAAACCCTTATCCGCATCCCAATGGTGCATAGGGCACTGCGTCATATAAACGCAGTGTTATCTTGATGGTTTACACATGAAGGAAAGGTGATCAGCCCCCCGCTTCAGGTACCAGTCCAGGGTAATATTGAATAAATATGACAGTGAAAAAATCACTTATATTTATTTTACCCCCCTTGGGAATCGAACCCGGGACCTCCAGAACGGTAGCCGAGCGTGCTGACCATTACACTACGGAGGCGGACAAATAATAATAATCTAAAATAAGTCTGTTAAATAAAAACAAGTCCAAATATATCATTTTTTTGGTGAAATTTTGTCTTTTTAAATAGATAAAAATAAACAATACAAAGCACAATTAAAATTCAATTTATTGAATTTTGTGAATGCCCAGACCTCCATATTCTTCTTCATCTTTGATGAGATGTCAAAAAATAATAGGATATTAAGTACCTATTATTTTATATTTTCAATATTATTTTGCACAGCCCTGCTTTCTGTAACGCGCTCTAGACCTATAAAGGTACCAAACCACATACCTGTTCAGTAATTCCGACAGCAAATGGAGAACAATCCTTAAAAGGGTGTTATTACCACCAGCCCTCCTTAATAAGGGCGAAACGGATGCTGAACACCTTTCTACTCGACGCGCTCGTTATAAACGGAGATTTTAATGCATATCGCATGTACTGTGGAAAGTAGCTCACTGTTATATTTCACATAAACGTATGTTTGTTAGATTAGTAAAATCATGGGATTGTCAATTAATATAATCGAGTTTATCCATGGGAAATTAAGATTTTGAAATTTTAGAGAGTTGATCGCAAGGGATGGAAAAGTAGATGAGGATATTGAGAGACGAGTGAATGCAGGGAATAGAATAAATGGTTTACAATATTTTGAGTGTATACAAAATCTGGATTGTCTCCAATTATAGGAGTTATTTACATATTATTTTTTGACATTTCGCTCACTCCTTTCAAGAACGTCATAAATCAAAAATCGTCAATTTTCAGTTGTGCATGTTTTCGGAATGCCCAGAAAATGAACTATATCCCAGCAAAAGCGGCATATTTTTGACTTAATATTTACCCGCTACAGGGCAGAAAATGTTGTTTTTGCATTTTGTAAGAAAATGTATTGTTCAATTATTTTTATAAATAAATTAAATATTTTTCAAATGGAGAAAAAACTTTCAGGTTTTACCTAAAAAGATCTGTTGCACAGTAAAAAGTTCAATAAGTGGCTTGATATTTATTTTGAATACATTGTGTTATATTTTTAAACTTTAAAATTGTTCTCTTGAAAAATCAAGTATTTTGATTTATGACGTTCTTGAAAGGAGTGAGCGATATCATCAAAGATAAAGAAGAATTTGGATGTTGTAAATATTTTATCTGGTCAAATTATAAGCTTAAATAATAAAAAATTAAAATGATATTTTCTGGCGTTTCTCATGTGTGTAATTATAATCCAGGATTCGGACCTCACATACTAATAAAAGAGTTTCTGCTCAATAAAAAGGTTCTTTTCATCTCACCAATAGATGTCTCTAGTGAAATTCTAGTGATTCAAGAGTAATGTTTCAAAATTGGTTCATATATATAGAGCTTCCAAGAATTTGAGTAGTGTGGTGTCAATAATGGGTAGAATTGGTGAAAGAGATCACTAAAACTATCCTATGACGGTCATCAGCCCCGTAAATGCCCAGACTTCAATATTCTTCTTCATCTTTGATGAGATGTTAAAAAATAATATCAGAATAAATGGTACTTAGAACAGATTGATTGCAAATAAAAATATGTCCATGGAAGCCAAGCTAGCGGTTCACATCGGCGTGCTGGTACCGACACTAATGTATGGAAGCCAAACATGGAACTGGCAAAGGAGGGACGAAAGCAGAGTGAACGCTGTTGAAATGCACTCCCTCAGACGAATGTGTGGAAAATCATTGTATGACAGAATTAAAAACGAAGATATAAGAAAGGAATGTAAGGCTGAACAAGGAATAATTTAAAAGATAAGAAAGAGTTCTTTAAAGTGGTATAGACATGTGAACATATAACATAATTTTCACATTATTTTACATTTATATGTAGGAAAACTCGACCGTGTTCAAATGGGGTGTTGTGTCAAAATTGCAAAGAAATCGGCTGATAACTTTAGAAGATTTGTGATTTTTAACAAACGAACATTTAAATTGTAAAAGAAAATCATTTGTTTTTTTACCACTTATTTTAATTTTATTATAACGATCAGTTTCGGAAGGTAAACTGCCATCTTCAAGTCTAAATATAAACTTATATTATAACTTTATATCAGCATACATTTAGTCCTGAAGCACAACATCCGAAACTAGTCGTTTTAATAAAATAAACTCAAACTCAAGTGGAAAAAAATAGCTTCTCTTTTACAATTTCATTATAATATTAATATATATATATATATATATATATATATATATATATATATATATATATATATATATATATATATATATATATATATATATATATATTTATATATATATATACATATATATATAATCGACACGTTCATATGTACTGTCCAATGTGAGTACTGAGCAACATCTATAGCTAAATTTTGATTTGGCAGAGACCCGATGGTAATATACATATTTTAAAGTTACTGCATTTTAAAATATTGGAAAATATTATTTAAATGTAAGCGCATGACTTGTGTGTGTGTATAGATACCAAGTCAAGCCTTCAAAAATACCATAAAAGTGAAAAATTACACAAATTACGTTTCCTTTATTTTTCAAACTTGATATTTTCATTATCAGCGTTACGCAGTTAAAGCTCTGTACGTCACACTTTGTCTCAGTGGCTGTATTTATTCTATTACCATTAGTTTTAAAATCTCTCAACAAAAGACACGTCACTGTGACGTCAAACCTTCCTGCAACAACATTGTCCGACAGGTTATTTTGTGGACCATTCATCATCTCTTGGAAGACGTTTCAATGCTTCATCTGAACTGCGTGAAGTACAATGGTAATATTAAATGGCGTTTAAAAATAAATGTATTTAACTTCAGGTACTGAAATTTTTACACAAATTCTCTTTTCCTCTTGGTGTAGACCTTGTAGCCTGTTTTTAAGAGGGTGTTCATTCCAAATTTGTGTATTTTTTATAAGTACTTGTGTATTAACCCTTTACTTACATTAATACAATGTATTGAAAATAAGTATCAAGCGACTTATTGAACTTTTTACCGTGCAACAGATCTTCTTAGGTAAAACCTGAAGGTTTTTCTCCATTTGAAAAATATTGAATATCTTAAAAAAAATAAATTAAAAAATACCTTTTCTTCAAAATGCAAAAACACCACTTTCAGCCCTGTAGCGGGTAAATGTTAAGTTAAAAATATGCCGCTTTTGCTGGGATGTAGTACATTTTCTGGGCATTCCGAAAACATGTACAACTGCAAATCGTCGACTTTTGATATATGACGTTGTTGAAAAGAGTGAGCTATATATGTACATACCAGTGGCGTGCCTAGGGTTTACCAGCAAGGCAAACTCACTATTTTTCACATTCGTGAATACATGATGTACCTATAATTTCTTCGCCTCATATCATTCCCAGTATAGTAAGCACCCAGAAAGTATTATAAATATAAACAATGTATTGTAATCATTGTAAAAATATGCTAACATGTAACTTTTGTAAGGTATAGCCATCACCTTTAAACAAAGAAAATGTTCACTATAATAAAATATCTTCCTCAGATATCAACTATTATCAATAAGTACCATCACCATATAATGGCATGCGTAGTGTTTAATAAACATATAAGCGCACGATAATTTAAAAACAGTCACACATTAATTATGTATTTTTAATCATTTGGTCTAGATTTAGTCATTTTTATTTGGAGTTTTCGGGCTTTTGGGCTTCTAGGGAAGTACCGCCACTGGTACATACGTAATGGTTGTTTTGGGAAATCCATCACATGTGTTGACATGAGTCTCAGACGATTCGCTGTATCGATTATTGAACATAATTGATGAAGAAGCAGAGAAGCAAAACGATAATACGAAATTCAGTTGACGTGACCGCTGGAAAGACAGTACAACGTACACGTGACAGCTCACGTATCACGTGTAAGAAATTCTAAATAAATGAGCAGGAAGAATAATGAAGCGAGTACATAACAAGGACTGAAATATGTCCGACGGTAACATATAATATACATGACTTCTTTCAAAGTACAGACAGTTCATCGTTTCACTCATTTTCTTTTTTATTAAAATGATTTCTGTTAATTGTTTCGGCATTAACTTTGTGGTAAGACATGTTACAATGATCAAAGAAAATACTTGTTTTATACCACTTGAGTATTATGTAAAGACTACATGTTTCAGAAGTTAAACTTACATCATCAGACTCAGATGTCGGTAACGACGAAACCAGGTCGCTGGTCAAATAAAAATAAAGTGGAAAAGCTAAAAATATTGGTTTTTATCTAATAATATATTAAAATGCAATTCCATCACGAAGTGTCAGTGGATAATATAAATCTATTCCATCATTTTTTTGTCCGCCTCTGTAGTGTAATGGTCAGCACGCTCGGCTACCGCTCTGGAGGTCCCGGGTTCGATTCCCAGGGGGGGTCAAATACATATAAGTGATTTTTTCACTGTCATATTTATTCAATATTACCCTGGACTGGTACCTAAAGCGGAGGGCTGATCACCTTTCCTTCATGTGTAAACGATCAAGATAACACTGTGTTTATATGAAGTAGTGCCACATGCACCATTGGGGTACGGATAAGGGTTTTTATTATTATTCTTCCATCATTCTTACATCATTCAGGTCAGTATATGGTAATATGTTATTATACAGACCTGAATGATGGAAGTTTAACTTCTGAAACATGTAGTCTATAATAAAACTCAAGTGGTAAAAAACAAGTGTTTTATTTAATCACTGTAAATGATTTATCTTTATTTAAGAATTTCGCAGCAAGCTGTGGCGCTATAAACTGAAGGTTGAAAATCATCGTCTTCTCCTGGCGTTTTGGTCTGATATCTCTAAATTAGTCTGCTTGTGTCCTGTCCAACGTCTTGCGTTGTAGTCTTCCATCGCAGCACTATCCTACCCAGCGTGTCTTGTTGTGGTCTTCCCGAGCTTCACTAGCTTGCTAGTGTATAGGTTAGGTTAGTTTAGGTAGATAGTAAAGTAAGCTGTAAGTATAGTAAGGTAGGTGCTGGTTGCGTTTTTATATGTCACAAGGGTAAGTTAGGATACGCACTGCTTTTCATGCATGCCCCTGGCTGTCTGTAGGGTCATTGGGGCAATCTTGTATGGTTTTTTGGGTACGAGTATAAATGTGCAAATAATCGAATATGGACATTAAAAAATGTTGATACTAGTAATGTCTTTGCACTGTTCCGTGTCTGTCTGCTGTGCTGGTCGGAATATGCTGTCTGAATCGGATCTAGCTGACTAATTGAACTAAACACTTATCCCTTTCACTGTCTACACTGGGGTTCTTCTAGAAAATTTCGTGAAGGACTTACAATCTTGTATTTATTTAGATTGGCAGTGACAGGTATATTGAAAGCTTTTAAATGTAAATTCACAGTAAAATCTGGATACAATTTTATATTGTTTCACATTTTCAATCAAATTCGAAACTTGGTTTTAAAAAAAATTGCTTAGCAAGAGCAGATCTGTCAGGAAGTCTAGATGCTTCTGTATCAGATCTGGGCATGCGGTGGGACAGCTTTCAATAGTCTGCTAGTATCCTGTCCAGCCCCTCTTCTTGTGGTGTTGAGCAAGAAGAATCTTGTAAAAGATGTAAAAGAATCCCGCTTCGGAATACTCCTTCAGACACATGTAACAGATCAATTTCCAGTGTGATATTGTTCAACATAGCGGTCGCTCTTCCTACAGGCATAACCATCGGCAGGTTGGTCCTGTATACAGGAATGGGAAACAATCTATGTCCACGCTGTCTTAGGTAACTATCGGGAACATACAGACCAATGCTACGGATAATTTCGGTATTATCGATAAAAATGCGTAATCAAATACACATTCCTTCTAGTCTCTAAACTATTGTAGCCAAGCATACCCTGGAGAAACTGGGTCGGGTAGAGCCAAGGATAATAGCCGTACTCTCTCATGTAGAGATACCTCAGAAACTTCTTTTGGTCTTTCTCTACCATAAGAGAGTACTTAAGCTCGTGTGGCCCCCAAATCATGGAGCCACTCTCGAGTCTACATCGCACCAAGGAGTTATATAGAGTTCAAAGCTTCTGTATTCAATTCATTTTAATTCAATTGATTTATTTGCAATTAACACATGCATTACAAACTAAAAAATTTAAAGGGTATACATTTATATACTTTAAAATAATTTAAAAAATACTAGACCTATTCGGCTGTCCAAACTCAAAACACTGTAAGGAACATTTTTTTGTAATACATTTTTTTGCATTTTTGGACTAAGTAGATTCTACTTAGTCCAAATATGCAAATAAACGTACTACAAAAAATTGTCCCTTACTGTGTTTTAAGTTTGGACACCCATATTGCTAAGGGTGTAGAAGAATCCCGCTTCAGAATACCCCCTCAGGCACATGGAACAGATATTGTTCAACATAGCGGTAGCTCTTCCTACAGGCATAACCATCGGCAGGTTGGTCCTGTGTATAGGAATGTGAAACAATCTATGCCGACGCTGTCTTAGGTCAGATCCAGATACAGAAACTAAGATCCAGCAACTAAGATCTAGTAACTAAAATCCAGCAACTAAGATCCAGCAACTAAGATCCAGCAACTAAGATCCAGCAACGCGCAGAGCTTTGGATGGTATGTTTCTTGATACCATTTTCTAATTGCCCTGTACTTTTGAGTTTGTTTAACCAAGCACTCGGATTGTTTTTATGTTTTGCCTTCTCGGCAGACGAGATGAGCATTCATGGATGTTTCTTTACAAATGCTGTGTACATTCTAACCACGTTATTGTTGAAGTTAATTAATTGCGAGACAAAGAGAGAGGCTGCGGGACAAAGAGTCTATTTGCACGGTCCATAATAAATTGTAATTCTGTACAAAGGTTGAGCGCTGGTACACAATAGCTGGTACACAGTGCGGACTTCAAAACTAACCAGTCATGTGTACTGGCAGTGTGTACAGGCTGGTATATGATTCTACGTATGAATATCACCAGCAAATCCACTAAATCTCCCTTGAAAATAAAAAAAAATCACTTAACACCACAGGCTATAAGATAGATAAAGAAGAATATGGAAGCCTGGATATTCACAGGGCTTACGACATGTCATAGGCATCATCACACGTGTAACATTCACCATTCTACTCATGATTGACAACCACACTTCTCAAATTTTTAGAACTCATACATATCGCTCACTCCTTTCAAGAACGTCATAAATAAAAAATCGTCAATTTTCAGTTGGGCATGTTTTCGGAATGCCCAGAAAATGTGCTGTATTCCAGCAAAAGAGGCATATTTTAACTTAATATTTACCCACTACAGGGCAGAAAGTGTTGTTTTGCATTTTGAAGAAAAGGTATTGTTTAATTATTTTTTTAGAGGGTTTAGAAAATACGAATAAAAAATATTTGTTTCAATTAATCTGTTCGATACTGTGTAATTTTTATATTGTCAATATAAAAATTACTCAAAATACCCAGACTAACATATTCTTCTTCGTCCATATGTTGAGATATTAAAATTTAGGGTAACACCCCTTAATTCGGTCAGCCCGTGTAGTGTCGGCCAGCCCCAGTATGCGTCACACATCCGGAGGTGACAAATTGAATGGAGCTATTAATACCGCAACATGATACAGTAAAAACTAGATATAACGGACAAATACCAGTCATACGCAAAAAAAAAAATTAAAAATGTTTTATAATTAAAATGTAACTTTGTTTTAAAATCACTATTACTTACTTTGTCCGCCACCGTAGTGTAATGGTCAGCACGCTCAGCTACCGTTCTGGAGGTCCCGTGTTCGATTCCCAAGGGGGGTAAAATAAATATAAGCGATTTTTTCACTGTAATATTTATTCAATATTACCATGGACTGGTACCTGATGCGGAGGGCTGATCACCCTTCCTTCATGTGTAAACGATCAAGATAACACTGCGTTTATATGACACAGTGCCCTATGCACTATTGGGGTGCGGATAAGGGTTTTATTATTTATTATTATTATTATTACTCACTTACTTAATTCACTATAAATACAGGATTCAAAATTTTTTGAATTTTTTGTGTTTTAGTATTAATCAGTCTTGATAAAGAATCGGTTAGCTTCGAAACCGGTAGACATTATAATTAAGTTATAATAAAATATGTTCTAATTTTTAAATCGAACTCAGATTTTTTGAGTCTAATAAGTTGTATTTTATTGTTAAAAAACACATAAAAATTAATATTGTGACGTTTTAATACGAATAAATAATAAAACCCTTACCCGCACCCCAATGGTGCATAGGGCACTGCGTCATATAAACGCAGTGTTATCTTGATCGTTTACACATGAAAGAAAGGTGATTAACCCCTTCGCTTCAGGTACCAGTCCAGGGTAATATTGAATAAATATGACAGTGAAAAAATCACTTATATTTAGTTTACCCCCCTTGGGAATCGAACCCGGACCTCCAGAACGGTAGCCGAGCGTGCTGACGATTACACTACGGAGGCGGACTAAGTTATAATAATAAGCTAAGTTATAATATTTATAGCGATTTTCAAACGAAGCTATATTTAATTATTGATCATAAAATTAATCATAAAATGGAAAATCACAAAGCTAGTGCTTCAAATACAAATTATATTTTAAATCTGTTTTTATATAACGGACTTTTGGCTCTAGCGGACACCCCCTCCCCTCAATTAGTCCGTTATATCGAGGTTTTACTGTAATATGCAAGGTCGGGAGCTCAACAAGTACAGGTCACGATATCAAGCCCTATTATCAACACGTCACAGTATTAATAACCTGCGTAGTTGTGACAGGGCGTTAGAAGTTTTAAAAAAACACCCTAATTGTATAAATAATAAATACAATATTGTCCGAATGAACTGCTAATAAAGCAGTCTGTCATCTAGTTTTTAAAGAAATCAATCAACGAATAAATAAAGAATGCAAAAAAGTATGTTGCATCACACTCTACATATTCATACAACCCATGTATATATTTATATATATATATATATATATATATATATATATATATAAATATATATATATATATATATATATATAAATATATATATATATATATATATATATATATATATATATATATATATATATATATATATTTATAAATATATATATACATATATATATATATATATATATATATATATATATATATATATATATATATATATATATATATATATATATATATATATATATATATATATATATATATATATATATATATATATATATATATATATATATATATATATATATATATATATATATATATATATAAAAATATATATATATATATATAACGTAGTAATATTTTCCTTCGTAAATTGGGTGTAAATAATATGTAAAGTGGGTGTATAATAATAAAATAAACAATGTGTTGCTATGTAATTAAAGAAACGACAGTAAAAGTTTATTCTTAATTAATTTTTATAATAATTTTCTATCTATCTGATTCTGACAGTTAACAATATTATATTTTTTCTATCTGATGTCTTTTGTTTTATTCAGTGCGACGCATGCGACATCTGGTGGTGGAACTGTTTTATGTAGGTACTATTTGTAAGTACTTAATAAAATGTATAGGTAGGTACCTAGGTATTTTATTACATATACATATATATATATATATATATATATATATAAATATATATATATATATATATATATATATATATATATATATATATATATATATATATATATATATATATATATATATATATATATAATGGTCAGCACGCTCAGCTAGAGTGCTGGAGGTCCCGGGTTCAATAAAAAAATAATAAAGAGTGATTTTTTTCACTCTTATATATCGTAGTCGTACAGGAGAAAGTGACCAACTAATAAACTGTAAAATGTTCAGGAGGGCCATTTAAGTCACTTTTGCTTGGCAACAAAATAAACATCAATGCAGTTAGTCATTTTTAACAAGTCAATATATTATACTTCCAAGTTTAAAATCCTTTGGGATGTTTTTCAGGGCAATATTAAGCTAGTAAGATATCAAATAGTCAATGATCACGCTTTTGTAAAAAGTACACTCGGTCACTTTCTCCTGCATGACTACGATATATTGATTATCGGATTACATATTATAAGTATGTTTTTTTTGTATATGCTTTTTTTTAAAGCATGGTGTTGAAAAAGAATGATGAGTAGTATAAATGCACTCTAAATACGATCCCTCAGATGAATGTGTGGCAAAACGATAAATCTGAGGGTAAACGATATGATAGATGTTCGAATGCTGAAATAAGGAAAGAATGCAAGGCTGAGATAAGCATCAACGATAAAATTAAGAAAGGTGTGTTGAGATGGTTTGGACATGTGGAACGAATGAGTGGGTAAAGAACGGTAAAACAAATTCACGGGGCCAAGTTGGTAATAGAAGAAGAGGAAGACAGTCAGTTAGTTAGTTTTATCATTATAACAGTTTTCGTATTAACCTCCTTCCACGATGAGTGCATATATCGCTCACTCCTTTCAAGAACGTCATAAATCAAAAATTTGATTTTTCAGGATAACGTTTTAAATTTTTAATATATACTTAATACAATATTTTTAAAATAAGTATTAAGCCACTTATTGAACTTTTTACTGTGCAATAGATCTCTTTAGGTAAAACCTAAGGGTTTTTTCTCCATTTAAAAATATTTAGTATATTTAAAAAAAAAATAATTAAACAATACCTTTTCTTCAAAATGCAAAAACAACACTTTCTGCCCTGCCCTCTCTGCCCTGCAATAGATCTGTGCAATAAGATCTCTTTAGGTAAAAAAAAACCTAAGGGTTTTTTCTCCATTTAAAAATATTTAGTATATTTAAAAAAGTAATTAAACAATACCTTTTCTATAAAATGCAAAAACAACACTTTCCGCCCTGTAGCGGGTAAATATTAAGTTAAAAATATGCCTCTTTTGCTGGGATATAGTACATTTTCTGGGCATTCTGAAAATATGCACAACTGAAAATTGACGATTTTTTTATTTATGACGTTCTTGAAAGGATTGAGCGATATGTAATTTAACCGTGTTTAGTATTGGGGACAACGAAAAACATATAGATATATTTATTGATTTATTTAAGAAAAGCAGTTTCTTATTAGTCCATATAAGGATTTATGACGAATTAAGAAAGGGGGCAGTAGGTGATATTTGAACGCGTAGGATGCCTGAAGAATATCGGTAGATATGGTACTGTGCAGTGGCGTGCATTTCATATAGGCAGAAAACTATTTGTTGTCTGAATGTTTTTCGCAGATACTTTGTGGCACATTTATAAACTCTAGAAAATTCATCAACTGTATGGTGTACAGAGTGTGTGGAAGTTTTTGGTACCGTAGAACGGGGCTCCTTGAACTTTGATGTGTTACTTGATACCACGATCTAAATATTTTTTTGTACTGGGCTCAAGTAACACATCAAAGTTCAAGTAGCCCCGTTCTACGGTAAGGGATTGTAATTAACTGTGAGTATTTAAATGTTTTTAATGTTTTAGAATTTAAAAAACCCTGATGATGACAAGGTTCTTGTCGAAACCGGTTGGTTAAAGTGTACTAATAATAAAAAAGTGGTTAAAACAAAGTTGTTTAATTTTATAAAGAAAACTATTTTATCTGATTTGGTTCTTTGAAACATGCTTCTTACATTATTTTATTTATTGTTTCGGCATTCACTTTTATTTTAAATGAAAACACTTGTTTTTTTACCACTTGAGTTTATTTTATGACGACTAGTTTCGGAAGCCATGCTTCCATCTTCATAATAAATAATACATTGTTTCAAATTTCTTCACCTTTGCTTTACATTTTTCCTATATTTTCAAACTCCACCCTCTTGACTAACCCCCCTTCTCTCTTACTTTCACCTCTCATTATTTATAGAGCAGTTTATTATTTATTATGATTTAGTTTACATTTAGACCTGAAGATGGAAGCTTAGCTTCCGAAACTAGTTGTTATAAAATAAACGCAAGTGGTAAAAAAACAAGTGTTTTTAATTGAAAATTGCTGCTTACCTTACGTTTTTCTCATTTGTTTCTTTTAAACATGTTTCTTACCTTATGTTCCTTCATACCTACATCTACAGCCTTTTTAGATGAGAATTGCGTTTATTATTTACGTTCTTATTATGTACTAGTTTTATAGATCATTGATCAAGTGGATTTTTGTTTCTTCTAACTAAATAAAAATATTTTAGTTAAATCTGTGTTGGGAACAGGAGGGATGATCTAGTGTGGGCCAATCAGGAACTTGTCAGCATTTGCTCATTGCAACCACGTTGCACTCCTCAGGAGAAGGCGGACTGTTGACTGTCGTCAGCAGACCTTCCGTTCCACTAGAAGAGGTTCCGGCATTTTGTGTCCTAGCTTGTACCTCTACTGCCTATTCTAATTTATCTGTGTACGCCACTGGTACTGTGCAATATTTTAAAGTCCAACCCACTCGTGTGAACATAACATACATACATGGATGGTCCTCAAAAGATCTATCTCATGTGTGATTTTTTTTCTGAAATAATCAATCAACCAGTTGCCTGAGATATCGCTCACCAACGTCATATATAAAAAAAACCTTAGTTCAGGAGATAAAGTCTTTAAAATTTAAGAATATTATAAAATGTATTAAAAATAAATATCGAGCTACTAATTGAACTTTTTACTGTGCAACAGATCTTTTTAGGTCAAATCTGAAGGTTTTTTCTCTATTTGAAAAATATTTAGTATATTTAAAAAATTAATTAAATATTACCTTTTCTTCAAAATGCAAAAGCAACACTTTCTGCCCTGTAGCGGGTAAATATTAAGTTAGAAATATGTTAAACTAGAACGTCACTAGAGACATCTATTGATAGGATGAAAATAAGCTTTTTTATTGAGCAGAAACTCTTTTATTAGTATGTGAGGTCCGAATCCTGGATTATAATCACATACATGAGAAACACCAGAAAATATCATTTTCATTTTTACTTTTTTTAGCTTATAATTTGACCAGTTAATTTATTTACTATATAAATAAATTAAATAAGATTATATTTAGTCGCGTTTGGTTCCTTTAAACGTGCTTCTTACTTTGCGTTTTTTATATGCCTTATATTTATTATACCCATATTTAGTTTTATATTTTATATTTTTCCCCGTGTTAATTTTACTTTCTTATTTGTGTTTCAGTCTTGTTAACCTTAATCCCATTCTTTACATCTCACCAATATAGATGTCTCTAGTGAAGTTCTAGTGATTCAAGAACAATTTTTCAAAATTGTTTCATATATATATATATATATATATATATATATATATATATATATATATATATATATATATATATATATATATATATATATATATATATATATATATATATATATATATATATATATATATATATATATATATATATATATATGTATATATATATATATATATATATATATATATAGAACTTCCAAGAATTTGAGTATAGTCGTTTGTCAATAATGGGTAGAATTGGTGAATGCTACACTTGTGTAAAGTGATCATATAAACCAGCCTATGACGGTCGTCAGCCCCGTAAATGCCCAGACATCCATATTCTTCTTCATCTTCGATGAGATGTCAAAAAATATTATGAAAATAACTCATGTAATTGGAGATAATACAGATTTTGTGAACAATTATTTGGACACACTTAAAATGTCGTAATCCAATAAAATATTAATAACTTAATCTATTGAAATAAAATAAATCTTGTCTTGAAAACAGCTAGTAAAAGTGTGATTGTCACCGATCGCTAAATAAATTCAAGACAGATTTTTTTCAATTGGTCTGGGCATTTGTGATGTGTTTTTCACATCTACCTTAGTAAGGATAGAGATCCTTACTGTCCAGCCTGCAGACAAGTCTCTAAGAGTAGAGGTTTTGCGGGTTATTCCTTTAAGGAAAAATAAGTGAAAATTGGTAAAGTGCCAGTGTAAATTTGGATTATATTTTGAGGGAAAACTCACCATCCTCTCGAAGATTTTACATCTGTTGAATCATCCTCAATATCATGGCAAGTTCTCAGGAAGATGTGTGGAAATCTGGACCAGTTGTCGGGGTATGGAAGCACTTTGGTCGGAGCCCGCCGTGTGTCGAATATCAAACGCGGTATATTAATTCAATTACGTCGAAATGTCACCAGCTTTACAGCTAAACGAAACGAACTCGTCGGGTATCGTTACGAGCGCTCGCGCCACCCATTTCGGACACTTTATGTAACAGGGACTTCGGAGACGAACGGATGACGTTTGGTTCGAGATCGCTTATATTTACCGATATTAAAAGAGTGAGAAGATGATTATTTCCTGGGCTGGCGACCAGTTAGACGAGGGGAAGTGTCGCGAACGCGGATCTGCGTTCATCGAGTCCCGCGGACACGGTAGGCGCGTTCCCGCACGCAGAGCGCCCGCAAAAAGAAAAGCAACCAAAAAATCTAATTGTCACGCCTAAGGCCCGGTGGTGACACTCGCGAACTGCATGCCCGATGAAAAATCGATTCCTGGCGGACCACTCTACCCAGTCGCCATCTTTACGATATCCGGGTAGAATGCGGCCCCCTTTCGCGCGAATCCCGCCCTTAGCCGCTTCTGCTTCCGCTGCTTCCGGCGGCGAGAATGGCGCGAGAGTTCAGCGGCGCTTACTGCGCTCGGCCGACGTCGGCATTCGGAGGAACCCCGTGCAAAAAGGGGGCGGCCTACCCCTAACGGCGTGGTCTCGAGAGGGACGCCTTGTTGCGCGGGGCGCGTCGAAACGGAGTATTTTCGGCGAGCCGGCGGGATGCGCAGCGTAGGCGCCGGCGCCGCGACGCTGCGCCGGTGCTGCCAGCTAAAGAAAACACAGTACCTAATTAAATTTCTTAGAATTTTTTTTTATTTAATTTAACCATCTTAGTGTTGGATTATTTCCTGAGTTAATTTTGTAAAAAAATCTTTTTTTTTTCAACAGAATTATGAAAACAATGTGTGTTGTATTCATGCAGTCCCTAATTAAATATCTAACATTATTTTTTATTTAATTTAACCATCTTAGTCTCGGGTTATTTTCTGAGTTAGTTCACTTATTGAACTTTTTACTGTGCCACAGATCTTTTTAGGTAAATGCTGAATGTTTTTTCTCCATTTGAAAAATATCGAGTATATTTAAAAAAAAAATAATAATAATACCTTTTCTTCAAAATGCAAAAACAACACTCTCTACCCTGTAGCGGGTAAATATAAAGTTAAAAAGATGCCGTTTTTGCTGGGATATAGTATATTTTCCTGGCATTCCGAAAACATGCACAACTGAAAATTGATAATATTTGATATATGACCTTCTTGAATGGAGTGAGCGAAATGAGTAAAATTTCAAATAGCGTCTTGATAGCAGCAATCATCATAGCGTATATGATAACATTGAGTATGTAACAGGGCGTAATCAAAATATTGATCAAGAAATGTGAAAATCAAGTCAAGTAAATGTGTTTTTTTTAATTACCTAACGTCCAAGTGATTCTGAAATCTAGCTACGGCTTATGCAACACCGCTTATCATGACCCTACTCAAGCTTCAATTTTTTAAGTTTCATACCCTATTCTGATTGTAAGCACTATATACGATTGTAGATAATAGATTATTTTGTATGTTTTCTTTTTGTTTTATTGTATTAAAAGTAAAAGAGGTAATGAGGGGATCCCGAGGGGTGGGGATGAAGTGTCCTCTGTCCGTACATCCTCCCCCCCCCTCATTAATTGAATAGAGCAATATTTATTTCTTCAGAAATATTTTGAAGATTTTCCTCTATGTGCAGCTGACAGAGAGTCCCTCAGGACTCTATAACTGCTGCGGGTGGATGGCGGGCTCAGATTAAAAAAAAAAAATAGATAATAGACCATGCTAAGTTCTTCTCGGTCTTACTCTGCCCCTTTTTCCAACTACATTCTTCTCATGTATTTGTTTCACCAATATTTCCTTTAAACACACCTTTTTAAAAAATATATCAATATAGCTTATCTCAGCCTTGCATTATTTCCTTATTTTACCATTCAAACATCTATCAAACATCGTTTTGCCTCACATTTTAAAGAGTGATGAGGAGAGATTAAGCCTACTCACCTAACTATGAATAATTCAATGTTTTAGAATTAGTACATGTCTATCCATGCAGATGACAAGGTTCTTGTCGAAACCGGTTGGAAAAAAGTACCAATAAAAGTGGTTTAAAACAAAGTTCCAGTTTTATTTCATATAGTCGAACCTAAAATACGACATGAACGTCAAGCGATAGGCTAAAAACAAAATAATGGATCATTATCAGAAGGGAGGTATATATAATTTAACATACTAAACCTATTTTATCCGCCTCCATAGTGTAATGGTCACCACGCTCGACTATCATTCTGGAGGTCCCGGGTTCGATTCCCAGGGGGGAGTCAAATAAATATAAGTGATATTTTCACTCTAATATTTATTCAATATCACCCTGGACTGGTACCTGAAGCAGATGGCTGATCACATTTCCATCATGTGTTAACGATCAAGATAACACTGCGTTTATATGCAGTGCCCTATGCACCGTTGGGGTGCGGATAAGGGTTTGATGATGAAACCTTTAAAAGATTGAATTAGACTCGTGAAGTGTTCATAACAGCCGATATAATCAATATTTTCATTCATCATTTCCTTGAAGAAAATTCGCATTCGCAAATACGTTGTTTTCGTAAGTTGGTAATGAATGACGTCACAGAAATGATTGACTTATATCAATATTGGTAAAATTGCTAAATTATTGGCGGCTCTATTTGTTGATGTCTATGGTCCACCCTAACACCCCCCACCCCTCATATTTGTATAAAACAAATGGTGCTAAACAAACAATCCACACTACTACTATTACTGCTCTATAAACCATATGACGTCATAAAACGTTCGATGACGGAAATTTGATGACGTATGCGAACGCACGTTTTTCGTTTTATTACAATCTCTAAAGTTTAAACCTTCATATCTCCCTTAGTTCTCTACGGATGTCAATAAGAATGTTATCGATAGTCTTGTGATTTTTTATATTAATTTATTAGCTAATAAACCAGTATTGTGACAAAAATCTGTTGGCAAGGCGTCACTGTTGCACTCCACCTCTTTCGCAATGAATGATCGCCGCTAACCGCTTGTAAACGGGCCACATATATAATTATCTAGTTTTTTTTATTTATTTTTTTAATATTATTTTTTGACATCTCATCAAAGATGAAGAAGAATATGGAAGTCTGGGCATTTACGGGGCTGACGACTGTCATATGCTGGTTTAATAAATCACTTTACACACGTGTAACATTCACCAATTCTACCCATTATTGACAACCACACTACTAAAATTCTTGGAAGCTCTATATATATATGAACCAAGTTAGAAACCTTGTTCTTGAATCAGTAGAACTTCACTAGAGACATCTATTGGTGAGATGTAAAGAAGCTTTTTACTAAGCAGAAACTCTTATATTAGTATGTGAGATCCGAATCCTGGATTATAATCACACACATGAGAAACGCCAGAAAATACCATTTTCATTTTTATTATTAAGCTTATAATTTGACCAGATAATTTATTTACAACATTTTGAGTGTGTCCAAATACTTGTTCACAAAATCTGGATTATCTCCAATTACAGGAAAATAAAAAAATATGAAAATAACTCCTGTAATTGGAGATAATCCAGATTTGGACACACTCAAAATGTTGTAATTATCTAGTCATATAATAAAATAATCTACAAGAAAATAAATGTTGTTTTTAAACGATTTTATTGCAACGTACAGAACGGTACGTTGTTTTATAAGCGCTGTGACGTCATCAAGTCGTGACAATAAATCGTGAATATAATTATACTCGTATTTTCCATTAAAATTTCTTGGCCGCTCGATTAGAAATGATAATGAAGAACAGCCGTCTGAAAACCGTATTACATGGAGATTTTATTAATATAAACAAGAAAACTAATATTCTATTCATTCAAACCATTATCCGCACCCCAGTGGTGCATAGGGCACTGCATTATATAAACGCAATTTTATCATGATTAACGAACTTACGAAAATTGATTACTTATAAAGGCGAATTTTCCACAAGAAAAAGATGAATGAAAATATTGATTATATCGGTTAAGGTGGACCATAGACATCAAAAAATAGCGCGCTAATAATTTAGCAGTGACACCAACATTAAAATAACTCCATTGTTTCTGTGACGTCATTCATTGCCAACACACGAAAGTAACGTTTTTTCGAAGGCGAATTTTCCAAAAGAAAATGATGAATGAAAATATTAATTATATCGGGTGTTATAAACACTTCACGAGTCTAATACAATCCTTTATAGGTTGAGTATGTTAAATTAGATATATTTCTCTCGTCTGATAATGATCTATTTATACACTTTATGGTACTTTACATAGAACATGGATCCAAAACACTGGAACTTAAGTATCAAAAAAAACACACTTATTTTGGTAAAAATAACTTTGATTATTATGTGAAAAAGTTTAACAATCTGCTTCCATTATCCATAATATATAATATAAAACCCTTGTCCGCACCCAAATGGTGCATAGGGCACTGTGTCATATAAACGCAGTGTTATCTTGATCGTTTATACATGAAGGAAAGGTGATCAGCCCTCCGCTTCAGGTACCAGTCCATGGTAATTTTGAATAAATATTACAGTGAAAAAATCACTAATATTTATTTTACCCCCCTTGGGAATCGAACCCGAGACCTCCAGAACGGTAGCCGAACGTGCTGACCATTACACTACGGAGACGGAAACTTAACAAACAAAACCTGAAAAAAAAAACATTCCTATTTTAGTCAAAAGAACTTTGATTATTATGCAATAAAATCATACAATTTGCTTCAATTATCCATAAAGTCACTTAAAATATAAAGTTATTCATGAGAGCTATTCATAAATGGGTAATGGAAGTGATTAGATCTGAAATAGGCCGCATCTTTTCGGCTGTCCAAACTTAAAACACAGTAAGGGACATTTTTTTTGTAGTACGTATTTTTTGCATTTTTGGACTAAGTAGAATCTCCTTAGTCCAAAAATGCAAAATAATTGTACTACAAAATAAATGTCCCCTACTGTGTTTTGAGTTTGGACAGCCGTTTTTGTCATGTCGTATTTGATTGAACGTCATAAACAATTTTCTTTGATTTCTTGAATGTTTTCCACAGATACTTTGTGGCAAATTTTATAAACTTTATAAAATCAATCAACTTTGTTTTTAACACTTTTTTACTAATACAATTTAACCTACCGGTTTCGACAAGAACCTTGTCATCATCAGGGTTTATAAAATTCTAAAACATTAAAATACTCTCACCAAAAACTTCCTATCATTTTGTTTTATAAATAAAGATTGTAAAATGTGGCCTCGGTAAATTTTACAATATGAGATCAACAAAAAATCGAAACTCATTGAGGCTAGATTATTGTTATTTGTAATTTGTACTTGTGTGTATGATGAAATAAAAGTACACTTCATATTATTTTATTATCATACCACCGTTCACCTGTAGCGCCTGGATCGTGGCAATCGTCATAGCACGTAAGACAACATTTAGTATATAATCGGGCGTAATTATTTGTGCGTGTGTGCAGTGGCGTGAACATATAATTTATTAGGGTAAGCAGTAGAGGTAGGTAGCTAGGTACTATTTAGTAAAGAAGGGTAGGTACTGGTTGCGTTTTTATATGTCACGCGGGGAACTTAGGGTAGGCACTGCTTTTCTGCTTATAATGCACGCCCCTGCACACGCAGGGAGGTGCATGGATATACACGCACACACGTGCGTGTATTATCCATATCCGCTCCCTATGTTGACGATTTGTTAGCCTAGGGCGTCCTTGTAAAAGAGCAAGCTTGATAGCGGTTATAAAGGGTCATATGGGATGTACCATATGCATTTACTTGACTAATTAAACACTCAAAAATGCTAATCAAAACGTATTGTGTCCTACGCCTTATTTCTTCGTTTCTCACTTCAAGTCAAACAATTGAAGATCTTAAATTCGTAGTAGATTTGTTTTTTTTCAGTGTAATAGCCCGTGCAAGGTGCCTATCCTCACCGAGTAAAAATCCAATATTTATAGTGTTAAATGCAGTGCCTGCAAGTCTTAAACACACGCCTAGATATTTTTAAGGCTTTTATTTTCTGTTGCTGCAGTTAAAGTGAAATTTTTGGAAGTGGATACCGTCTGCACATGGAACCGTACCATTCTTAAAGCTACCGCCAAACATATCCTGGTAAATCATTGAAGCCTATCACTAAGACAAGTAAGATAAGATAAGGGAATACCAAACCAAATTATTTAAAAAAAAATGTATTTCTGAGGTTAGGAACATGTCAGCGAACTAAAGTGTTGGAATAATTAGAATATGATATTTCAGCTTGCAACATCGAGCGTGACAACCAACGGATGGCAGCATTATTTTGACATTGCCAAACATTGAAAATGGCGGTGCGACAAGCCAAGCCGCCACGTGCGGAAATTAAATTAAATAAAGCTCCCAAAACAAAAAGTAAACCTGACACGAAGGTTCTGCTGGTCGCGCAAGAGATCAAATTTGCCAAAATATTGGCCGGGAACGACAAGAAGGCCAGGGACAAGGTGCTCAAGAATTTGAAAAAATGGTTGACATATCGCTCCGCGAGCTCTTTCGGTAATTTTTTCTTTATATTGTATTGTGTTGTGAATCTTATTCCATTTTTTATAATCGACTAATAATGCAAGTGTGTTTTTTCAAGTGCAGTATATTTTTTTCGTTACATTTTTCACCTTCATTGTTTTTTCAAAACACGAGATTTTTAACCTCAAAATGTGACGGATGCTTAATATGGTAGAATTTGGTTTGTGCATACCGGATTTTTTAAATCGAAATCAGTATCTAAATTTTAAGTATCATTTTCTTTAATATATGTAGATAAAATACTTTATATTTTCATACATTCTAACGATTTGATTTATATTTTTATTTCTCCAGTTAGCTTATGTTACATTTAATACAAACTATTATTTAAACTTAATTTACATCATATGTAAATATGACACAAAACAGTACACAAAACCTTTATTTTTTAATTCTCTCAGACTCTTTTTTAATTAATTAATTTATTTATTTTTCAAAACATATTACATACATAAGTCATATATCCCTCACTCCTTTCAAGAACGTCATAAAAAAAAACTTGATTTTTCAGGAGAACGTTTTTAATATTTAAAAATATAACACAATGTATTAAAAATAAATATCAAGCCACTTATTGAACTTTTTACTGTGCAACAGATCTTTTTAGGTAAAACCTGAAGATTTTTTCTCGATTTGAAAAATATTTAGTTTATTTAAAAAAAAATAATAAAACAATACCTTTTCTTCAAAATGCAAAAACAATATCTTCTGCCCTGTAGCGGGTAAATATTAACTTAAAAATATGCCTCTTTTGCTGAGATATAGTACATTTTCTGGGCATTCCGAAAACACGCACAACTGAAAATTTACGAATTTTGATTTATGACGTTCTTGAAAGGAGTGAGCGATATATAACATTCCCGATGAGTAATTTCTATTTCTCATTTTGGGACATGGGATTAAGGTTAACAAGACTGAAACACAAATAATAATGTTACAAAAAAGATTTTTTTTAAAATAACCAAAACTAATACTAATACATGGCAAAATATAAAACAATAAACAGGTATAATAAATAGGCACAAGAAGCATATTTAAAAGAAATAAATGAGTAAACATAAGGTAAGAAGCATATTTAAAATAATCATATGAGAAAATAAAACAAATCACATAATATAAAAAACGTAAGGTAAAAACAAAATAAGAAAATATGACTAAACAGTACATATATCGCTCACTCCTTTCAAGAACGTCATAAATCAAAACTCGTCAATTTTCAGCTGTGCATATTTTCAGAATGCCCAGAAAATGTACTATATCCCAGAAAAAGCGTTGTATTTTTAACTTAATATTTACCCGCTACAGGGCAGAAAGTGTTGTTTTTGCATTTTGAATAAAAGGTATGGTTTTATTACTTTTTTAAATAATAATAATAAATAAAACCCTTATCCGCACCCTAATGATGCATAGGGCACTGTGTAATATAAACGCAGTGTTATCTTGATCGTTTACACATGAAGGAAAGGTGATCAGGCCTCCGCTTCAGGTACCAGTCTATGGTAGTATTGAATAAATATTACAGTGAATAAATCACTTATATTTATTTTACCCCCCTTGGGAATCGAACCCGGGACCTCCAGAACGGTAGCCGAGCGTGCTGACAATTACACTACGGAGGCGGACTTTTTTAAATATTCTAAATATTTTTCAAATGGAGAAAAAACCTTCAGGTTTTATCTAAAAAGATCTGTTGCACAGTAAAAAGTTCAATAAGTGGCTTGATATTTATTTTTAACACATTGTATTATATTTTTAAACTTTAAAAACGTTGTCCTGAAAAATCAAGTTTTTTGATTTATGACGTTCTTGAAAGGCGGAGCAATATATCATTCCATAAAGTATTTTTTCATGATTTTAAATGATTTGTATTTTGTTATTGCAGAATTCTCCGAACAAGACTTTATGAGGCTATGGAAGGGTTTGTTTTACTGTGTTTGGATGTCCGATAAACCCTTAATACAGGTAATTTATAATTAATTTTTATGATTTGGTGCTTTTTTTATTGCATGTATAACAAATTGTTGTCGCGTGGTTTTTTCATCATCCCCAACCCTAATTAGTTTACTCATTTGGGTCATTATGTGTGACATTACACATCCCTGTTTAACGCATTTAAAGATGCCATACGAAAATTAAATGAGCCACCTGCTCTAATGGATGCAACGCTATCCTCGTTGCAATGCTTTGGAATATATCTTCTTCTTCTTCATACCCTTATCCGCGCACTCTATGGTGCATAGGGCACTGCATCAGAGATGCCAAAACACAATGTAAAGATCAGAATTAGATCTACGATTATTTATGATCAGGTTAGTTTATAGAATGTTGAAAACTTTATAATATGCATCATTATAGTAATCAATACAATAAAATGTGTCGACTGCAATCAGTGTTAAACGCAGCAGCGAGACTAATTTTTGGAATTTCTAAATTCAGTCACATCACCCCACTACTTCACAAACTCCACTGGTTACGCTTTCCCCAAAGGGTTGAGTATAAACTCTGCCTACTCATGTATAAATCAATACACAATATGGCTCCAGAGTATCTTAAGGAGCTGTGTATTCCAGATGAATTGGTTGACAGACGTCTCACGCTTCGATCGGCTACAACATCTGCAATGGGCAAAGTGATCTTACCAGTTCGCAACCAACGCACTAAATTTGGCGAGCGTGCCTTTGCTGTTGCGGGACCGACGGCGTGGAATGCTCTTCCACCAATGGTTAGAAATAGTGAGAGTGAAATGATCTTTAGAAAAAGACTAAAAACGCATTTGTTTGCTAAATCATATCCACCATAATATTTTCCCCAATTCATTCACAGTGAAGCGCCCTTGAGGTATTTTTTTACGAAAATGGCGCCATATAAGTTGTCCAAATTTATTATTTATTATTATTATCATTAGTAATAATTGCATATTTAAAAAAAAAAGAGTTTTATGTGTTTTTATTATTTACAAAAATATTTCAATTTCATATTATTTCTGTGAGCCTAAGCGGCCCATTAAGAGAAATAGCTATCAAATTGTAGTAGAGTGAGCTCGAACTGAGAAAGTTTGACTCCGCGACACTAACCACGGGATCACAACCCGACACTTGATACTGACACACTTGACTTGATATGAGATGACGTCAATCGTGTCAGTATCATATCAAGTCTATGAAAAGTAAGCAAATAGAACGCTTATAAGCATCTCTCGCTCTCTACCAACAGTGTGTAAAACGCTTTTTATCAATTAGAACTTAAATCATTATTTTAAAACTATCCTTTGCTTAAAACAAACGCATTGTTTACGGGAAACACTTAAAAGCATCTTTTTCATACTGTTAGTAGTGAGCGGGAGAAGCTTGCGAGCGTTCTATTTGCTTACTTTAGGTAGAGCGCGAGAGACGCCTGCAAACATTGTACAGATGGGAATTGGGTGTTGCGGCTACTTGTGATTAGTATACTGAGGGTCGGGCGGCAGACTGCCAGAGTATAATTAGGGTCCTTTTCCATACTGTCGGTAGAGAGCGGGAGACGCTTGCGAGCGTTCTATTTGCTTACTTTAGGTAGAGCGCGAGAGACGCCTGCAAACATTGTACAGATGGGAATTGGGTGTTGCGGCTACTTGTGATTAGTATACTGAGGGTCGGGCGGCAGACTGCCAGAGTATAATTAGGGTCCTTTTCCATACTGTCGGTAGAGAGCGGGAGACGCTTGCGAGCGTTCTATTTGCTTACTTTAGGTAGAGCGCGAGAGACGCCTGCAAACATTGTACAGATGGGAATCGGGTGTTGCGGCTACTTGTGATTAGTATACTGAGGGTCGGGCGGCAGACTGCCAGAGTATAATTAGGGTCCTTTTCCATACTGTCGGTAGAGAGCGGGAGACGCTTGCGAGCGTTCTATTTGCTTACTTTAGGTAGAGCGCGAGAGACGCCTGCAAACATTGTACAGATGGGAATTGGGTGTTGCGGCTACTTGTGATTAGTATACTGAGGGTCGGGCGGCAGACTGCCAGAGTATAATTAGGGTCCTTTTCCATACTGTCGGTAGAGAGCGGGAGACGCTTGCGAGCGTTCTATTTGCTTACTTTAGGTAGAGCGCGAGAGACGCCTGCAAACATTGTACAGATGGGAATTGGGTGTTGCGGCTACTTGTGATTAGTATACTGAGGGTCGGGCGGCAGACTGCCAGAGTATAATTAGGGTCCTTTTCCATACTGTCGGTAGAGAGCGGGAGACGCTTGCGAGCGTTCTATTTGCTTACTTTAGGTAGAGCGCGAGAGACGCCTGCAAACATTGTACAGATGGGAATTGGGTGTTGCGGCTACTTGTGATTAGTATACTGAGGGTCGGGCGGCAGACTGCCAGAGTATAATTAGGGTCCTTTTCCATACTGTTGGTAGAGAGCGGGAGACGCTTGCGAGCGCACTATTTGCTTACTTTAGGTAGAGCGCGAGAGAAGCCTGCAAACATTGTACAGATGGGAATTGGGTGTTGCGGCTACTTGTGATTAGTATACTGAGGGTCGGGCGGCAGACTGCCAGAGTATAATTAGGGTCCTTTTCCATACTGTTGGTAGAGAGCGGGAGACGCTTGCGAGCGCACTATTTGCTTACTTTAGGTAGAGCGCGAGAGACGCCTGCAAACATTGTACAGATGGGAATTGGGTGTTGCGGCTACTTGTGATTAGTATACTGAGGGTCGGGCGGCAGACTGCCAGAGTATAATTAGGGTCCTTTTCCATACTGTCGGTAGAGAGCGGGAGACGCTTGCGAGCGTTCTATTTGCTTACTTTAGGTAGAGCGCGAGAGACGCCTGCAAACATTGTACAGATGGGAATTGGGTGTTGCGGCTACTTGTGATTAGTATACTGAGGGTCGGGCGGCAGACTGCCAGAGTATAATTAGGGTCCTTTTCCATACTGTCGGTAGAGAGCGGGAGACGCTTGCGAGCGCACTATTTGCTTACTTTAGGTAGAGCGCGAGAGACGCCTGCAAACATTGTACAGATGGGAATTGGGTGTTGCGGCTACTTGTGATTAGTATACTGAGGGTCGGGCGGCAGACTGCCAGAGTATAATTAGGGTCCTTTTCCATACTGTTGGTAGAGAGCGGGAGACGCTTGCGAGCGCACTATTTGCTTACTTTAGGTAGAGCGCGAGAGACGCCTGCAAACATTGTACAGATGGGAATTGGGTGTTGCGGCTACTTGTGATTAGTATACTGAGGGTCGGGCGGCAGACTGCCAGAGTGTAATTAGGGTCGGGGTTGATAAACAAAACCGCCCGACAACAATGTGTTAATTAAATAAATATTTATGAATATCATTTTGTCAGACACGGATGTTTGTCTCGGGAGATGGTTTGAATGTGCTTTACTTGCAGGAAGACGTCTGTGAAAACATCTCGAGCTTACTGGACTGCTTCGGTGACAAGAAGATGGACGCTCCGGCTCTGTTTTACAAATGCTTCCTCAAGACCATGACCACTGATTGGTTCGGGATTGACCAGCACAGGATAGACAAGTTCCTCATGGTAAATATACAAAGTTGATTACTTGTTGGGTACTATCGACGTGCCCTACGTAAAGTGCTCTAACTACATTTTGGTCAATTTTGAGATATTTGGTGTGCGTTCAAAACTGACCGTTATCTACAAATATAAATAAACATTTAGCTTAGCGTGCGTCAAAGAGGTACTAGGCAAAAATCTGTATTCCCAGTATTTGTACATAATGCAAACTATGCCATTTTCTCTCCCATTCCGCGGCTTCACATGTTAGCCAATGCTTTTGATAGTATAGATTTATTTAATATATTGCTATCCACCTTGAAGTCTGTACTTTCTCAGCATTTCTTCTCCATGTTATAATGGATAAATGTAAACATTGTATTTCTCTCCCTGCTCGCTGATAGTGTGTGAAGGAGATGTGTATTTACCAGTGTTTACTATTTGTTATTTTATTATTACTTTATGTTTAACATGTTTATTTTCTCTATTAGTGTATTTTTTATATTATACGAGGGCCGACCCAAAAGTAACAATAAAAAGTAAATTTTACACACTTCATTAAATGAATTTTTTTTGAAAATTTACACACTTATGTACCATGTTTTGAGCCAAAAAATAAAAAAAAATTGTTAAAAACGGTAATGTTTGGAAGTTTTTTTGACGTCTTTAGTCTCCCGATTTTTACGTATTTTTTCACTCTTATATTTATCAATATTACCTTGGACTGGTACCTGAAGCGGAGGGCTGATCACCTTTCCTTCATGTGTTAACGATCATGATAACACTGCGTTTATATGATGCATTGGCAAAATTAAACACGGTTATTGGATTGAATTCTACTTTATTTACATAAATATAATAATATGTGACGCGTTTCCTCTTATTAAGGCATTATCAAACACTGACCTGTTTAGTCTTAATAAGACGAATCGTGTCTTATTAGGACATTATCTTATTATTTACATATATATATATATATATATATATATATATATATATATATATATATATATATATATATATATATATATATATATTATATATATATATATATATAAATATATATATATATAATATATATATATATATATATATATATATATATATATATATATATATATATATATATATATATATATATATACATATATATACATATATATATGTAAACAAAGTAGAATTCAATCCTATAACTGTGTTTTATTCTGGATATTATTACCCAACCATTCAATATGGAATTCTACCAACTGTCTGCAGTTAACATAAATAACTTGATTACTTTTGGCTTATCCTTATACGGTTACCAGTTGTTTTCATTATTGGCTGTTTGTGTCCTAGTCCCCTTTTTTGGAATTCATTGAAAAAATTTCAATAAATGAATTAAATTATATCTTTTATTTCATTATTTTTATTATTATAATTAGACTTTTTAATTTAATGAATGATGAATTATCTAAACTACGATTGGTTTGTTTGGTTTGCCAGTTGGTGCGGCGCATGACCCGCGGGCTGCTCCGCTGCGGCAAGGCGCTGCACTGGTCTCCGGCGGCTCTGGCCAGCATCAGGGACAGCCTGCAGCCGGTGCTCGAGGACTTCCACGGCCTCGGCCTGCAGATGCACCTCGCCGACCTGTGGATGGAGGAAGTGGCCAAGGTATCACAGATTAAGCTTATATTTTGACCAGATAATTTATTTACAACATTTTGAGTGTGTCCAAATACTTGTTCACCAAATCTGGATTATCTCCAATTACAGGAGTTATTTTCATATTATTTTTTGACATCTCATCAAAGATGAAGAAGAATATGGAAGTCTGGGCATTTACGGGGCTGACAACCGTCAAAGGCTCACATACTAATATAAGAGTTTCTGCTTAGTAAAAAGCTTCTTTACATCTCACCAATAGATGTCTCCAGTGAAGTTCTAGGGATTCAAGAACAAGGTTTCTAAATTGGTTCATTTATATATATAGAACTTCCAAGAATTTGAGTAGTGTGGTTGTCAATAATGGGTAGAATTGGTGAATGTCACACGTGTGTAAAGTGTTCACTTAAACCAGCCTATGACGGTCGTCAGCCCCGTAAATGCCCAGACTTCCATATTCTTCTTCATCTTTGATGAGATGTCAAAAAATAATGATGTGTTATGGCGAGGAATGAAAAGAGTCCTTTCTTGGGAAGAACGAAGAAATAGACCGTGATCTGAGAGGTATACATATAAAGTTTTCAGCCAGATATTTAATGTTGAATCATTAATGAGATCTCTGGTGTTGATGCTCAGGTCACCGAAGGCAAGGTCGGTCCCGAGATAGTGGCGGAGCTCAGCCGCCCCTTCGCAGAGTACCTGTGCTACGGGCAGGAGAGCCGCCTGGCCGGCTCCATCATGAGGCACATCTTCACGCACCTCATCCGCCAGACGGACTTGGGAATAGACTACACGGAGAAGCTCAAGGCGTGGAAACAGGTGAACTTTTTTTATCATAAAATCTGATAAACAGAATTCAAATAAAATGAATTTATATAATTTTTCATTTTTTAATTAAAATATAACTTTGTTTTAAAATCACTATGAATATTTTATTATAACTTAATTATAACGATAACTACATTAGTATAAAAAAAAAGTATATTTTAATTATTCAACTATATAAATATCTTTTATACTTTGCGTAAAGGATATGTCGCTCACTCCTTTCAACAACGTCATAAATCAAAAAACTTGATTTTTCGGGAGATCGTTTTTAAAGTTTAAGAATATAATGAAATGTATTAAAAATAAATATCAAGCCACTCATTGAACTTTTTACTGCGCAATAGATCTTTTTAGGTAAAACCGAAGGTGTTTTTCTCCACTTGAAAAATATTTAGTATATTTAAAAAAATAATTAAACAATACCTTTTCTTCAAAATGCAACATTTTCTGCCCTGTAGCGGGTAAATTTTAAGTAAAAATATGCCTCTTTTACTGGGATATAGTACATTTTCTGGGCATTCCGAAAATATGCACAGCTGAAAATTGAAGATTTTTGATTTATGACGTTCTTGAAAGGAGTGAGTGATGTGTAAAGGATCTCTACCGATGGGTATGAAGCACGGCATTGAAAAAATAAAATAAATAAAATTATATGTAATTAACAAACCATGACGCCACTTTCTGCAGAGGTAGGCAGAGAGAATATATTTTTTGGAATTCAGAATCGAATTCTTTACAAACAATTTTCTCCTGTTCCACACTCTTGGCCTGATCACACCCAAGTACTTACTTGATCTTGGCATGTTTTCGTCGGTCTTCCTCTGCTTCTTTTAACAACTACATTCGCCTCATAAATTTGTTTTACTGTTTCAGGCGGGGTATCCGGGGGGCACCATCGACGCTATGACGAAAGTAGAAGAGAGTGAGGAAGAAGAGGAACAGTCGGATCAGGAAGACGACGATGATGAGGGGGCACCCTTCAAGAGGTAAGAGTAATGGAAATAGTCATGAGATAGTTGATATCCTTAAAATATCCTTAACCTTCCCCTTCCGGTAATATGTATTTACTACAACTCAAGTTTAAAAATTAAATAATTAAATAAAAATTTCAATTTTCAATTCAATTTATTCAATAATTAATATTTACATTACAAACTAACATTTAAGGCACGATATAACACAAATTAAAAAGTAAGCAAGAAGAATCTTGTAAAATATGTAAAAGAATCCCCTTTTGAATACTCCTTCAGACACATATCGGCTGTCCAAATTAAAAACACAGTAAGGGACATTTTTTTTGTAGTAGGTTTTTTTTGCATTTTGGACTAAGTAGATTCTACTTAGTCCAAAAATGCAAAAAAAATGTACTACAAAAAAAATGTCCCTTACTGTGTTTTAAGTTTGGACAGCCAATATAACAGATCAATATCCAGTGTGATATTGTTCAACATAGCGGTAGCTCTTCCTACAGGCATAACCATCGGCAGGTTGATCCTGTATACATATAGGAATGGAAAATAATCTATGCCGACGCTGTCTTGACAACTATCGGGAACATACAGACCAATGCTCCGGATAATTTCAGGATTATCCATCATACCGCGCAACAATCGATAAAACTGCATAATCAAATACACATTCCTATTAGTTATATTCTTAGTTATAAGCGCGGGCATGTTCATGTACGCCCATACTTCTTTGAGGAAAGTTTTTTTCCGACACCATGTATGATATATATCGTAGTGGTACAGGAGAAAGTGACCAACAACCAAAACGTGAAATGTTCAGGAGGGCCATTTAAGTCACTATTGCTTGGCAAGAAAATAAACACCAATGCAGTTAGTCATTTTTAACAAGTCAATATATTATACTTCCAAGTTTAAAATCCTTTAGGATTTTTTCAGGACAATATTAAGCTAGTAAGATATCAAATAGTCGATGATCAAGTATTGTGTGCTTGTCAGGAAGGTGGGCCTGGACGCGCGTGCCGGGCACGTGGATGCCGTTCTTCCGCAGCTGCCGGTGGATGGAGCCCTCATGGCCGCCATGCTGAAGGAGATGTCCTTGGACCCCCGCTCTACGCCCAACAACAGGAACAAGCTCAACTCTCTCGCTCGCAGGTACTAGCCTTCTCCCTCTAATTGGGATATCGCGCTCTCATTGCTTGTTTCAAAATCACTTTCAATATTTTATTATATTTAAAGATTTGTGGTTTTTCGCGGACTGTCGGTCAACTGCGGGACACGGCAAATGCCGTTTTTATCGGCTGTCGGTTATCGGCGGGAAACGGCAATATACGGGTTTGTTATCAGCGTGAAAAAAAAACGCGTTGAAGGGTAATCTGCTACCTGGGTGCTAGGCGACAGTCTGCTGACGTTATTTGAGATGCCTTGTCCGGATTGGCTAGTGTGTCGCTTGTAAAGGCATCGCCAGAAATCTACAGTTTTTATGCGATCTCAATCTCCAGTTTAGTTTGAGTCATTTCACGTATTGGAGTATTTTTCATACCGCTCGCACTGTTTTGTTTACTGTTTGGTATTTTATTATTTGAATATAATTAGCATTGTATAGGGAATGATACCTCAGAGGAGAAGACTATTTTTTAGAGTTTACAATGCTTCTAAAATTGTGAAATACGGAATACTTAATTAAAAATTATGGCTATAATTTATTTTTGATGATCAAATTTCATTTATGATTTCTTTGAAAATTTCAATCGAAAATATTATTTGGTTTAGAAATTGTGTCAATTTTAAGAAAGCGATATATTTTTGCACTAATCGCGAAAAACGTCCACTATAGGCTAGAGTCTATGTTCGAAGCGCCCGACTACAATGTGTTAAGATCTTTTACTGCAAATTATTGTATAATTGATCTTTTATTAATATGGGGTGTTTTTTTGTTGTTGTTAGCTTTGAAAGCCTCGCCTCCGGAGACTATCCCTTCAAGATGAAGGAGCTGACGATGCCCAACGACCCCAAGTTCCGGCTCCCCAAGGCGGGGAAGTCCGCCCTGGACCTGATGATCTTCGAGGAGATGAACGATGATGAGGAGATGAGAGGTAAATTGTTTTATATGTAGTTACAAAAAAATATTACAATTTAATTCATTAACTTTTTTTTAAAATTTTGTATAGATTTATTTAAATCACAATTTATACATATTTAGAACTTTTTTTTTGCAGAGATCCACCAAGCCACCTTGTGTGTCTTGTTGGTGGAGTTCTTTTTTAATATTTTTTTTTTGTTTTTAACGATTTTAACCTAATATACACACAAAAAAGAGAAAAAAATTAAGAATATACACATTTTACAATTTCATATAATAAACCTTTTAACCGCGTTAACCTTGTTCCTGAGAGACGCCCGTACGCGGCGGTATTTAGCCATTTTTAAAATGATTACTTTTATCATGTATTTAGTTAAGAAACGATTTATTTTCCTAAACAAAAACGTTCAATGGGATTCATTGTGCCTTTTTGGTACTCTATAATACACTTGTGTCACATTATTCTTGAAATATATCGTAATATAAACAAATAAGATCGTAACATAAATAAATCAAAGCAAGCATCGTGTGTCACTCTTACCCACTGGCGATGCGTAGCGTCGAGAGTGAGACAGATATAGGGCATGATTATGGCACGGACTAATTACCGACCGCGAGAAAAATCAGGGATCTGTTATTTTATTTATCCTTGTGATGTTACAAATTATTAGTCAGATATTTCAACAGATGTCATAAGGCCGAGGATTGACGTATTATTTTATCCAAAGTTCCACACCATGAAAAAATCCCTCCAAGTTGAACTGAGGTTCGAAACTTGGAGCAAAGTAAAAACACAAACGGTTATGTCAGCCGCGTATGGGGCATGTTTTATTAAAACACATACGGTTATGCGAGCCGCGTGGATCTGGTTAACTCTTGATCATTTACCCATTCCTTTATTTTGACCTCTAACATCCGTCGGCAACAAATTAAAAATGTTCGGATCGATATATTGCAGTGTTGGACTCCCATATTTACTGTTAATTCTTGGCACTATCAAATCATGGTTGTGTACTAAAGGATTTTGATATTTTTGTCTAGTTTGTTGTTCAACGATGATACTAATCCACAATATTCCACGTACCGGCAGTAATTTTAAATGTTTATATATCAAGATTGGATTGTCCCTTTGATTATATATTATGACTGGGCACAATGTTTTTTAATTTTTTTTTATTGCAGATTTTGAACCATTTTTAAATTTGTTTTTGTCAGATGTCCCCAAGACTTAATTCCATATCTTAACTACATGAATCTTCTTTCCAAATATCTTATACTATTTCCGTTGTACCTCTCTTTAAAAAAAACTAAGCTCTTGTGCTTGGAGAGAGACTTCCACTCAATGTTAATTTATTTTTCTTAATTAACGATATTTCTTGAATAAGGATATCCTGTCCACCTCCGTAGTGTAATGGTCAGCATGCTCAGCTACCGTTCTGGAGGTCCCGGGTTCGATTCCCAGAGGGGTGAAATAAATATAAGTGATTTTTTCACTCTAACATTTATTCAGTATTACCCTGGACTGGTACCTGAAACGGAGGGCTGATCACCTTTCCTTCATGTGTTTGCGATCGAGATAACGCTGCGTTTATATGATGCAGTGCCCTATGCATCATTGGAGTGCGGATAAGGGTTCGAAAGTACAAGAAATGCAGGGCTGATCACCTTGCCTTCGTGCGATTTACGATCAAGATAACACTGCTTCACTACCACGCAGTGCCCTATGCACCATTTTGTGCAAATAAGGGTTTGAATGAAAAATATGTAGAAGTATTTTTTATTAGTGTCATTATTTTATGTTTTCATGAAGAAAAAAAAACATTTTATTTTTTGAGTTCCATTTAAAACGTCTTATATATTTTTTATTTCCAGGAATGAACAAGCGACAGAGACGGAAGTACCTCATGCAGCAGAGGAAGCTGGCTGAGGAGGGGGAAGACGACAGCGATGAGGAGATCCCCCTGAAGCGACCCTCGCCCCCCAAGAAGGCCAAGAAAGATAATGGATTGAAGGTTAATATTGTGAATCCAACACCCTTTACTTACTATGTTTTTTTTTTTTAATCACAATTTTAAACATATTTAAAACAATTTTTCGCTGAGACCCACCAAGCCACTTTGTGTGTCTTGTCGGTGGAGTTTTTTTTTAATACATTTTTTATTGTTTTTAACGATTTTTACCTAATATACACACAAAAAAGAGAGAAAAATTAAGAATACAAACATTTTACAATTTTCATAAAATTAACTCTTGATCATTTACCCATTCCTTTATTTCGCCTTTGTTCCATATTTTATTTTGACCTTTAACCTCCGTCGGCAACAAATTAAAAATGTTCGGAATTATATATTGCAGCGTTGGACTCCCGTGTTTATTGTTAATTCTTGGGACTATCAAACCTTCGTTGTGTGTAAATCGTGTATCATGGTTGTGTACTAAAAGATTTTGATATTTTTGTCTAGTTTTTTTGGATGGGAAAGATATTTCTACCCGGTGGGTGGATTGATGCTTAACGGCGGGAAGGGTATTTATACCTTCTGCGCCGGCCTCATTTCAAAGGTAGTAACTTTAAACATAAAGAGTAAATCCACTCACAAGTAGGCATAGGCTATGAAACTTATAAAGTTGAAGCCTGAATAGGGACATGATAAACGGTGTCGCATAAGCCGTAGCTAGATTTCAGAGTCACTTGGACGTTAGGTAATTCAAAAAAAAAAAAACTCATTTCAAGGTAGAAAATAAGGAATTATCCAATGTTGATGAATATGTATCGCTCACTCTTTTCAACAACGTAGTATATCAAAAAAATATATATTTTCGTTGATTTTCAGCAATTTTTATTAAAATATTAGTATTATTTTCAAAGCAATTTATACCGAATTAAAGATATTTGCACGGGATTTATTTTGCCCGTCATCAGCAGCAAAATGAAAGTTTTTCTTTCTTTCTTTATTTTAAATTATTTTGCATTACACAAACATGACATAAATTCAAATACAAAAAAATATGAACAAAATACAAATACAAAAAAAGAACCCACAAAGGCATGGCCTGTGTGTGGGTATACAATATAATTTAGTCATAGTAAAAGGTATAAGGGTATAGGTATTATAAGTAGAACTAGAATAATAGTGTTTATATAAAATACAAAAAATACTTGACTATCTGAAAACAATAATAAATAAAAAATAACACTGACTGATATGGAGAATGTTATATTACCACACCATAAAGTGAACAATGCTTTTAATATACAAAATATTTACAACATTTTGAGTGTGTCCAAATACTTGTTCACAAAATCTGGGTTATCTCCAATTACAGGAGTTATTTTCATATTATTTTTTGACATCTCATCAAAGATGAAGAAGAATATGGAAGTCTGCGCATTTACGGGGCTGACGACCGTCATAAGCTGGTTTAAGTGATCACTTTACACACGTGTAACATTCACCAATTCTACCCATTGTTGACAACCCCTTCCATATTCTTCTTCATCTTTGATGAGATGTCAAAAAATAATATCAAAATATTTAAACTAACCGCCTGAAATGTGCTTTTTTTTCCAGAATGAACCCGGCGTCTGGCAGGTGGAAGACGTTAAGGAATCGGAAGACATTCGGCCCGATTCCAGCAAGAACACTCCGAAGAAAGCGACATTGAAAAAGGAAACCAAACCCAAGAAAGAACGGAATAAGGCCAAAAAGGAATCGGCCCAGACTATCCCGAACGGGGTCCAGAAGAAAAACAAATCTAAAAACAACAAAGAAAATAATAGCGCGTTAGATGCGTCCGCTACCCCGACCGAAAACAAGAAAAATAAGGATACTTTGGCGAAACATAGCGACAAAAAAGAAACTCTTAGATCTAATAAAGCTAGTTCTCCGGTAACGCCCAAAGCAAAAAAGGACACTACAATTAATGGCACAGACAAGAATATATCTACCTCTAAAGTAAATTTTAAGACTCCGGTTAAAAATAGTTCCCCTGTTGTTATAAACTCAGCTGAGATTGGTACGGGCAAGAATATATCGACGGCTAAAGTTAATTTAAAGACTCCTGTTAAAAATAGTTCTCCTGTTATTAAATCAGCAGAGATTGGTACAGACAAGAATATCTCAATAGCTAAAATCAATTTAAAGACTCCAGTTAAAAACAGTTCCCCTGTTGTGGCAAAATCATCAGAGAAAGTTGCAGCAAATAAATCAATCAGTAGTTTAGTAAAAAGTAAAAATACTCCAATAAAATTAGAGACTTCCGCTGTTAAAGAATCGCCTAAAAGTAGTATCAAAGCTAAAAATGGTCTAGATATTAAATTAAAATCACCTGGGAATAAGGCTTCGGAAGTATCGAACGACACGCCCGGAAAGAGAAGTCCCAAATCACTCGGAGCCATTTCTACCTCGACTCCAAAGCGCGGGGCAAAGTCGCAAGATAGCGGCGAAACGGAAATCGTCATTTCGGACAAGAAAACCCACGCCAAAAAATTGGCAGCAAAACAACGGCTCAATACGAGTGACACGGGCGTTCTGAAGTCACAAAAGAACAGATTGAACATACTGAAAGCTAATCTCTCGCTCACCTCTTCGCCTGGGAGGAAAAAGGTTATGATCGCGCTGAAAAACAACACTTCGCAAGGCGTGATCGACTATTTTAAAAGCGTCAAACAGAGTCCTGAAATTCCGTTTGATGGAGATAGAAGACCCTCCAAGACCTCCCTGAAACCCAACACCCTTCCCTCGCCCATAAACCCATTCTACAAAAAAAAACTCAAACTCAACTTCTAAGATGATTTATAACATTTTGAGTGTGTCCAAATACTTGTTCACAAAATCTGGATTGTCTCCAATTACAGGAGTTATTTTCATATTATTTTTTGACATCTCATCAAAGATGAGGAAGAATAAATTCTAGCGTTTCTCATGTGTGTAATTATAATCCAGGATTCGGACCTCACATACTAATAAAAGAGTTTCTGCTCAATAAAAAGCTTCTTTTCATCTCACCAATAGATGTCTCTAGTTCTAGTGATTCAAGAATAATGTTTCAAAATTGGTTCTTATATATCTTCCAAGAATTTGAGTAGTGTGGTTGTCAATAATGGGTAGAATTGGTGAATGTTACACGTGTGTAAAGTGACCCCTTAAACCAGCCTATGACGGTCGTCAGCCCCGTAAATGCCCAGACTTCCATATTCTTCTTCATCTTTGATGAGATGTCAAAAATTCTAAGATAATCATTCAATCTTTTTAAGTCGTCGGTTTTTGAGCTGCGCTTTTGAGACGTTTTTATTTTTTAAGGAAGCAGTCTGACTGTTGAAAAGTTGCATGGTTCAATTTATAATCATTGAAAACTTTAAAAGTTTGTATTTTTAATGACTGTTTTTGTCATGAAACTGCCTTATTTAAAAAAATAAATCGATATTCCTTGTGTATATATTGTATGACAATTAAGACCCTAATTTACGTCAACTTTTATATTTTGATATGTGGGATGTATATGTATAAAATTACAAATAAAACACTCGTTTTTCACCTCTTGAGTAATATATTGTTACGACTAGTTTCGGAACTAGTGCTGGATCTCTGCAACCTCATATGGAGAACGGGAACATGGCCTCAGGAATGACCAGAATTTGTTTTCATTCCTCTTCACAAAAAAGGCTCATCCAAAAAATGTGAAAACTATAAGACAATAGCACTTATCTCTCACACCAGCAAGATATTGCTATATGTTCTAAGAGCACGTTTACACAGTTACATTGGATGGCAAATACCAAAGGAACAAGCTGGTTTTGTGAAAGGAAGAGGAACAAGAGAGCAGATCCTTAACATCCGCCAAGTGATTGAAAAAAGTCGAGAATTCCTGACGCCAACAGTTTTATGTGTTGTCGATTACAAGTAAGCTTTCGATTGCGTGAAGTGGGAACACCTATGGATAGTACTCATGGAGATGGGAGTCCCATCCCATTCGATAAAACTCATCCATGGACTTTATGCCCAAAGTAAGGCAATCGTAAGAATCACTGCAAGTTTCCCCACTGAGAAAGGTGTAAGACAGGCATACCCTCCCCTCCCCTGACCTAATATCTATGGGGAAAACACAATGCGCAGGGTTCTCTACAAATGGAATGGAGGAGTGTCCATTGGTGGCGTCAAGCTGTCCAATATACGATAACTGGAGAAGAGTCATTTTGAATTGTTGGGTAATGTATCCAAAATAAAACAAGGTTTTTGTTGGATTGAATTCTACATTTATTTATGCATATCTTAATACGTGACGCGTTTCGTCTTCTTAGGACATTATCAAACACATGAATGTTGATTACCCATCAATTCAATATGGAATTGTACCAACTGTTTGCAGTTACAATAAATAAGAGTCTTTTGCAAGGGTCACAACCCTCAGCAATGAGGAATAAGACGGAGAAGAAGTTTCGGAAGCTACAGATGCTTCCTTCTACAGGTTTGAATATAATACTCAAGTAGTAAAAAAACAGGCGTTTAATTTATATTTTAATCATGCCTTACTTCAAAGCGAATGCCGAAACAATAAGTTACATGGTAAATGCATACGTTTCTACCTCTTTAGTACAGTGGTCAGCGCGTTCGGCTACCGCGCTGAGTTAACGGATTCAATTCCCTGGGGGTTTTAAATAAATATAAGGGATTCTACACTCTATTCATATTTATTTAACACATTGTTGTCGGGCGGTTTTTTCATCAACCCCGACTGTAATTGGTATACTAACTAGGGTTGTAAAAAAATTCCTATTACAATATCTTTGGCGTCTTTTGCGCTCTGCCAAAAGTAAGCAAATAGAACGCTCGCAAGCGTCTCCCGCTCTCTGCCAACAGTATGGAAAAGGACCCTGATTATACTCTGGCAGTCTGCCGCCCGACCCTCAGTATACTAATCACAAGTAGCCGCAACACCCAATTCCCATCTGTGCAATGTTTGCAGGCGTCTCTCGCGCTCTATGTAAAGTAAGAAAATAGAACGCTCGCAAGCGTCTCCCGCTCTCCCATCTGTACAATGTTTGCAGGCGTCTCTCGCGCTCTACCTAAAGTAAGCAAATAAAACGCTTATAAGCATCTCGCGTTCTCTACCAACAGTATGTAAAATACACGTTTCCTGCAAACAATGTGTTAATATTACCCTGGACTGGTATTTACAGCGCGTGGCTGATCACCTCTCCTTCATGTATTTAACGACCAAGAAAACTCTGCTTATATATGATACAATGCCCTAAGGTGAAGGATAATACGTATAGACACATACACACATACAAAGTAGGAATACAGGCTCACCGAGATGTTCACGATTCTGGCCAATGCTACAGCTCAAACAGCTGACTGAGACGGACAGTTTGCATTGTGATATTTGCATTAAACTACATTTAATATGACACGGGTAGGGTTAGAAAACAAGAAATACTACGTTGCGGATTTTTTATTTGTTATGATTGTATTTGTAAATAATGTTAGCCGATGAAATGTCTGTATTTGTTTTATCCATAATGTGTGCAATAATTCTTCTTCTTTCATTCTTTTTCACATGTTCGCTCCCTAGGTGGAGCATATCACTCACTCCTTTCAACAATGTCATATTTCAAAAAACTTGATTTTTCAGGAAATCGTTTTTAAAGTTTAAAAATATAATAAAATCTATAAAAAATAAATATCAAGCCACTTATTGGACTTTTTACTGTGCACTAGATCTTTTTAGGTAAAACTTGAAGGTTTTTTTCTCCATTTCAAAAATATATAGAATTAAAAAGAAGTAATCAAACATTATTTTTTCTTCAAAATGCAAAAACAACACTTTCTGCCCTGTAGCGGGTAAATATTAAGTTAAAAATATGCCGCTTTTGCTGGGATATAGTAGATTTTCTGGGTATTTCGAAAACATACACAACTGAAAATTGATGATTTTTGATATATGACATTGTTGAAAGGAGTGAGCGATATGGCCAACACGAGACGACTCCAGGTCACTCTGTCACGCGCCATCTCCTTAGCTTCATCCCAGGTCAGTCCGGCATCTCGAAGTTCCGCTGAGTATAGTCCATGAATGGTTGTCAGGCATCCTCGGGGTTGGAAGAAGAGACACGATGGCTTGATGCTCTTATTCTAAGGACTTGTCCCAACCATGTCCACATTCTCCTCTTCAGGACTTCCAGTATGAGGGGCTGTTGGGTTCTTCTCCTCACATCCTCATTCCTGACCAAGTTATACCACTTTACACCAATTATGAGCCTCAGGCACCTGTTTTCGAAACTTGCAAGTTTCTTGCTCTGAGCTTTTGTGAGGTGCCATAATTACATACATCGCTCACACCTTTCAACAACGTCATATATTAAAAATTGTCAATTTTCAGTTGTGCATGTTTTCGAAAAAAACTATAGTACATAAAATGTACTATATCCCAGCAAAAGCAGCATATTTTTAACTTAATGTTTACCCGCTACAGGCCATAAAGTGTTGTTTTTGCATTTTGAAGAAAAGGTATTGTTTAATTATTTTTTGAATATACAAAATATTTTTCAAATGGAGAAAAAGCATTCAGGTTTTACCTAAAAAGATCTGTTGCACAGTAAAAAGTTAATAATTGGCTTGATATTTATTCTTAATACATTTCATTATATTTTTAAACTTCAAAAATGATCTCCTGAAAAATCAAGTTTTATTTTATATATCGTAGTCGTACAGGAGAAAGTGACCAACTAACAAAACGTAAAATGTTCAGGAGGGCCATTTAAGTCACTTTTGCTTGGCAATAAAATAAACATTAATGCAGTTAGTCATTTTTACCAAGTCAATATATTATACTTACAAGTTTAAAATCCTTTGGGATGTTTTTCAGGGCAATATTAAGCTAGTAATATATCAAATAGTCTATGTTCACGTTTTTATAAAAGATGCACTTGGTCACTTTCTCTTGTATGACTACGATATGATGTTGTGAAAGGAGTGAGCGATATGTGTAATTTTACTGTGAAAATGTTTGTAATTTGGCAATCTTCATTTTCCAAATGAGAGTTTTTTTTTTAAAATGTGCTATGTCTCAAGTATCATTTTATAAAAAAAGGGTATTTAGAAATTGAAGCACTTGCATTGCCTACTATCTGACGTTTGATGACTTGGCCAACTATTTTCAAACATTTTTGATGATGGACCCTTTCGTAACACTAATGCCTTGAAAATACATACAACCCGGTTTTATATTCATTTTTTAATTATAACCATTTGATGATTACAAAAATAGTAAAATTATACATCACTGACTTCTACAGTACCTTAGAACGGGGTTACAGTACGGCTGTCCAAATTTAAAACACAGTAAGGGACATTTTTTTTGTAGTAGGGTTTTTTTGCATTTTTGGACTAAGTACAGTCTACTTAGTCCATAAATGCAAAAAAAACCTACTACAAAAAAATGTCCCTTACTGTGTTTTAAATTTGGACAGCCGAGTACCTTAGTACCTTACTTGAACTTTGATGCGTTACTTGAGCCCAGTACAAAAAAAATATTTAGATCTGTATTTGGTCTACAATAATGAACGTATCGACATGATTCATTGTTTCCCTGACAGGTGACACTTATTGTCACGATACGTTCTTTATTGTAGACCAAGTACAGATTTAAATCTATTTTTTTGTACTGGGCTCAAGTAACACATCAAAGTTCAAGTAGCCCCGTTCTACGGTAATATAAAAAATTTACCATCACAAAATGAGCTTTGCCTAACTGAGATTGATGATGAAAATTCCGGGAAATGGTTTATATTATATTGTATATTTTCCTAACTTTTCTTTTATGGTTAATGCAATTATTACATGTTCACTTATGAGTTAAATAAAAAAAACTTTGTTGTAAATCTTTCTTTTTATTTTCCTTTTTCTTCTTTGTTCATCTTTCTTCGGATCGGTGCTCTTGATTGGTGTGTGAACACTTTGCGTGTAAATTCAATCACGCTAAGCTGTCATAGACGCTTTTATTTTTCTAAACCGGACTGCCGGGCGGTAATATTCCGTGTAGTGCTCAAGCAGCTAAAGGTAGAGCAGTTAATAGGACATATTAACTAACAAACCATCACGCCGCTTCTCCGCAGGGGTAGGCAGAGAGAATAGAGCGCCACACCACTCTGTCCTTGCAAACATTCTTCGCCTCTTCCACGTTCATGCATCTCCTCATACATACCAGCCGATTGTTACAACTCCTAACCTGACCACTTTCAAGTATTTGGCATACCTGATTGTGCCATGTTTTCTTCGATCTTCCTCTGCTTCTTTTCCCACTAATATTCGCCTCATTAATTTGTTTTACCGTTCTTTCCTCACTCATTTGTTCTACATGTCCAAACCATCTCAACACACCTTTCTTAATTTTATCGATAATGCTTATCTCAGCTTTGCATTCCTTCCTTATTTCACTATTCGCACATCTATCATACATTGTTTTGTCGCACATTCTTCTGAGAGATCGCATTTCGACTGCATTCAGTCTACTTTCATCCTTCATAGGACATAGAGAACAGTTAATAGGAGAGAGAATATTGCAAACCAGGTGATTGCCATGGATCTTCCTCAAAAGACATCTAGAGGAAAACCAAAGAATTCATGGATGCTGCAGAAATCATTCAAAGGCTTGGCTTTGGTGACATTGTCCATGACAGAAGGACCTACAACCTGAGGACGAGGAGAGCTGACCCAAACAATCTACAAAGACGATAAGTTGGAACTAGGAAGAAGAAAACAGTAAGCTTCATAAAACCAAAAACATTCTTTTTGACTCTTTCTGGTCCCCCAAAATTAAATAATAATTTAGGTAGACAGTTACATTCCAATTGGAAATTTTTTTACTTTTGTCCTCTGCTCCACATACTGTTGTAATAGATACGAGTGACAAAAATGTAAGCTTGGAATTTAAATAAATAATGCTAATGATGAAAAAAATGTGGAATAACATGCGACATGGTACCAAGGAGCAAAAAATCTATGTCAAATGAGATTCCACATTGGACCAGTAAGGGTTAAGTATACAAGACAAACTTATGCATTTTATATCAATATAATTTTTAAAGGAAAAATTATACTACGCATCAAATATTTAAAAAACACAAATCGCTCACTCCTTTCAAGAACGTCATAAATCAAAATTCATCAATTTTCAGTTGTGCATGTTTTCGGAATGCCCAGAAAATTTACTATATCCCAGCAAAAGAGGTATATTTTTAACTTAATATTTACCCGCTACAGGGCAGAAAGTGTTGTTTTTGCATTTTAAAGAAAAGGTATTGTTTAATTATTTTTTTAAATATACTTTATATTTTTCAAATGGAGAAAAAACCTTCAGGTTCTGCCTAAAAAGATCTGTAGCACTATAAAAAGTTCAGTAAGTGGGTTGATATTTATTTTTAATACATTGTACTATATTTTTAAACTTTGAAAACGTTCTCCTGAAAAATCAAGTTTTTTGATTTATGACGTTCTTGAAAGGAGTGAGCGAAATGTAGCGACTAATGGTACTGGAACACTTATGACGAGGAAGACGGAAACGCGCAAATGAAGGTCAATTATTTATTTGCAAAATTATAAGGGCGAGAAGAGCAAATATATTTAAAACATTTGCATAAACTAATGTGGAAGAAATAAGTTTTATGCTGTAAAATGAATTTTATAAAATAAGGTATCTCAACATACTCTTGACAACAAATGAAATTGCCCATATTTGATTTACACCAATCAATAAATCATTGAAAAATTAAGACAATTTTTTTTTACATTTCATCATTTTGTGAAGATAATGTTTGAAGATTATTTTTGAATATCTACTAATTACTGTATCTAGCTTTATCTGGCTCCTTGTTGGCGTTTGGCTACCGTGTTGGAGGTTCCGATTTAGATCCCCAGGATTTCAAAATAAATATAAGTGATTTTTCACTCTAGTACTTATTTAAAATTACCTGAAGCCAAGGGTTAATCACCTTTTCCTCCTGTATTTAATAATCAAGATAATATTGCTTATATACGATGCAGTGCCTTATGCACCATTGGCTGTGGATAAGCGTGAGAAGAATTAGTGTTTTATTGATTACAAAGAAGAAAAATATATACATATATGTATATTATATTGATATTGGTCTTTTTAAAATTTATATAAAGTGCGCATGTACCGCCGAAAAGGAAATGTTAGTGTTGCAACTTGGAGAAAATGAATCGTAAATAAGTACGTACTTTTATTTAAAATAATATTTTTTATTGGAAATAAATATAGGTAAAAATTATAAATTTGTACCAAGCATTGTGCAAAATTGATTCCCTTGTCATTCTGGAGATCTGGTATTTGTGAATGAGCATATCGACGACCTCCTCATTATTATGAAGAAAAAATGTTTACGGAGTTGAAATCTGGCCATGGTTTATGTAACACCGCTTACCATGGCCCTACTAAGGCGCCAACTTTATAAATTTATATTGTAGTATACCTGCTCGTGTGTGGATTTTTCACATACTCTTTATATTTCAAGCTGCTATAATTTCATGAAATTCGTGAGTGAAAATTCTAGGCAAAAACACAGGCACCGGAGGATTTTTCTTTTACATAATTTAAAAATGTTATTATGCTTGGAGATTCGACACCAAAAATTTTAGCTAGAAAGAAATTAAACTCATAAAATGTAACGCCATAATCCCAATCGAGTGACCGAAAAGTAACGATTACTCATTTAGACACATCTATATTTGACAGCCTTCAAGGTCTTTTGAGTGGCAACACTCCAGTATGCGCATGTGCAATATTAAATAGCGTCTGGGAAGGTTTCGGCGGGTGGTGTCGGTATCTCCGCTGTCAAAATAAAAGTTTAAATGTGATTTATTACTGTGCAACGACTCGTCATGGGTACACAAAAGCCGGGCGAGTGGGCCAGCTCGCTGATTGCCCGATTCGAGGATCAGGTATGTATCCCTTACTATTTTATATAAATACGAGCTTTCGCAAAAGCTCGGGTATCTGTCAATCGTAAAATCAATACTTGCTACCCCTTTGCATGAATGAATATGCCTGTTGCGATTCATGATTCGGATATATTTTGTTTATTCGCTTCTCTACGATAATAATACGAGCAGTAGGTACTCGTTTGAGAATGGTAACTGTGTAAGATACGACAAAAACACAAGTTTCATTAATAAGGCAGAAGCTTTTGATGAACGTCAACACGATTTGCATAAAAAGCGCAAGAACGTAATTTCCATACATTTAATCAAACATTTATGTATGAAATAAATAAAAGTTATATTTTCAATAAATTAAAAAAGTCATGTAATTAAATTTTCTTTTATATAACTTTTACGGCAACTTATCGACATCGCGATAGAGTATTAAATCATATTTTAAAAGAAAAAATCTGTATTAAGATTTGCATATATAGACATAGTATGAGTTGCAAATTTTTTTTTAAAATTGCGTTAAACAAATAACTAATTATTAATAATATTTTTTAATATAATTTTTTTTATATTCTGTTGTATTTATCATATATTACTTATAACAGTAACTTATTAGAATCCAAGTAGAAAAACATAGAAGAATATATATATATATATATATATATATATATATATATATATATATATATATATATATATATATATATATATATATATATATATATATATATATGTATATATATATATATGTATATATATATATTTATGTATATATATATATATGTATATATATATATATATATATATATATATGTATATATATATATATATATATATATATATATATATATATGTATATATATATATATATATATATATATATATATATATATATAAATTTATATATACATATATTTATATATATATATATATATATATATATATATATATATATATATATATATATATATATATATATATATATATATATATATATATATATATATATATATATATATATATATATATATATATATATATATATATATATATATATATATATATATATATATATATATATATATATACTAGAACTTCACTAGAGACATCTATTGGTGAGATGAAAACAAGCTTTTTATTGAGCTAAAACTCTTTTTTTAGTATGTATTTGGACACACTCAAAATGTTGTAAATAAATTATCGGGTGAAATTATAAGCTTAAATGTTAAAAATGAAAATGATATTTTCTGGCGTTGGATTATATAGTATTGGATCAATATAAATAATAATTTATATTAGTGTAATATAAGTTACTTAAGAAAAAATATACTTTATCCAGAAAACTACAGGAAATGACGTGTGATTGGTTGATGAATAATCTGAAAACTGCAAAGATTCCAGTCATTCATGTGAGCAAGTGAATGACTGGAACTTTGACCCGGAACTTGACAATTTTCCTCATTTTTCCAGCTACCGTGCCGCCAGAGTCCCCAAACCACGCACTCCCGCTACAACGAGGAGCAGTGCCGGGCGTGTCTCATCCAGATAAGCCGACACAGATTCTCCCTCGTCATCTCGGGGCTCACCAAGATACTGCAGAGAGTCAATGAGCTGGTGAGCGCTTTATTCTTTTTCTCTTTTATCTAATTATCATCTTATTTTTTGACATCTCATCAAAGATGAAGAAGAATATGGAAGTCTGGGCATTTACGGGGCTTACGACCGTCATAGGCTGGTTTAAGTGATCACTTTACACATGTGTAACATTCACCAATTCTACCCATTATTGACAACCACACTACTGAAATTCTTGGAAGTTCTATATATATGAACCAATTTAGAAACCTTGTTCATGAATCACTAGAACTTCACTAGAGACATCTATTGGTGAGATTTAAAGAAGCTTTTTACTAAGCAGAAACTCTTATATTAGTATGTGAGATCCGAATCCTGGATTATAATCATCCACTTGATGCTATTGAAGAAGCGGTGTTTGCAACGGCACATGTCGCTTGCTCCGTTCAACTTTTTTTTTTCAAACCCAAAAAAAGACCGCAAAACTGATGTCGCGGATTAGATTCCACACCTACACTAACATAAGAAAGAAATCCAACAACAGTGCGTAATGCATCACAGTTATACATTCATCCGAACCCTTATCCGCACCCCAATGGTGCATAGGGCACTGCATTATATAAACGCAGTGTTATCTAGATCGTTAACACACGAAGGAAAGGTGATCAGCCCTCCGCTTCAGATACCAGTCCAGGGTTATGTTGAATAAATATTAGAGTGAAAAAATCACTTATATTTGTTTGACCCCCCCTGGGAATCGAACCCGGGGCCTTCAGAACAGTAGCCGAGCGTGCTGAGCGTGTCTGCGGAGGTGGACAAAAGCGGATGCTTTTGAAGGAGCAGTGTTTGCAACGGCACATGTCGCTTACTCCTTTCAACGTCATAAATCAAAAAACTTGATTTTTCAGGAGAACGTTTTTAAAGTTTAAAAATATAATACAGTTTATTAAAAATCAAGCCACTTATTGAACCTTTTACTGTGCAACAGATCTTTTTAGGATAAACCTGAAGGTTTTTTCTCCATTTGAAAAATATTTAGTAGATTTAAAAAAATAATTAAACGACACCTTTTCTTCAAAATGCTAAAACAACATTTTCTGCCCTGTAGCGGGTAAATATTAAGTTAAAAATATGCCGCCTTTGCTGGGATATAGTACATTTTCTGGGCATTCCGAAAACATGCACAACTGAAAATGGAGGATTTTTGATTTATGACGTTCTTGAAAGGAGTGAGCGATATGTGTAACTTTCACTAATTCTACCCATGATTGACAGCCACCCTACTCAAATTCTTGAAGCTTTTAATTAAATTGATCAATTTTGAAACCGACTGCTTGAATAAACTAGAATTTCACTAGAGACATCTATGGTGAAACGCTACATAAAGCACTGGGTGAGACATCTACGAATACTGTCTCACCCAGTGCTTTATGCAGCGTTTATATGCGGATAAGGGTTTTTTGGTCCACTGTGTGGTGCTCGAGTAGGTTCTACCGTCGCAACGTACGTACATCGTCACAACCATGTCCACTCTCTGGTTTTGTTTCCAGTTCCAGCCACTGTGCGGCAACAACATGCGCCCGCACCCTTCAGACGTGGAGAAGTCGTACTACGAGAGCCTGCTCATCATCCTGGACACCCTGGAGAGCTGCCTCAGCGCGGTGCCCAAGGACACCACCAAATTCGACGAAGCTATGAACGTCAAACTGCTCCTGAGAGAGATATGCCAGTTTATCGGTAATGTCTACACCGAGGCAAAATAACTTATGCTTAGGACCCGTCATCGGTTAACGTCTAATTTTTTTTCTATTTGTTTTAACCTTTCATAGTCAACAATATAAAGAACATATTTGCTTGAATTAAAAAATAAAAACTGCACCAGTGTAAATGTTTTATATAAATATAATTGTGTTGCTGTTATGTTCAATAGATGGCGCTGCCATTTTGGAAAAACTTGTTTTTACTTGTGACAAATAAAAACGCACACATTTGATCACAACCTTTGTCAAATTTTTTTTCAAAATAATTGAATAATTTTAGGTGATTGAAGACTTTGAACGAAGAACATTAACTTTTTAATTTATATATGCATGTACGTGTAATATATTTTAAAAATAAATTTACAACTGCAAAGCCTCTACTTTAAGAGGCTTATCTGCAGGTAGGATAGTAACGATAGGGAAGGTAAATGTAATAAACACATCACAAACACCCAGACCTATTGAAAATAAATCTTTCTTGAATTTATTATGCAATGGCGGGAGTCGAACCCGCATCTACCTAACTACCCCACGACGCCTGTCTTAACACATTGTTTGCGGGAAACGCCTAGAAGCGGCTTTTACATACTGTTGGTAGAGAGCGGGAGACGCTTGCGAGCGTTCTATTTGCTTACTTTAGGTAGAGCGCGAGAGACGCCTGCAAACATTGTACAGATGGGAATTGGGTGTTGCGGCTACTTGTGATTAGTATACTGAGGGTCGGGCGGCAGACTGCCAGAGTATAATTAGGGTCCTTTTCCATACTGTCGGTAGAGAGCGGGAGACGCTTGCGAGCGTTCTATTTGCTTACTTTAGGTAGAGCGCGAGAGACGCCTGCAAACATTGTACAGATGGGAATTGGGTGTTGCGGCTACTTGTGATTAGTATACTGAGGGTCGGGCGGCAGACTGCCAGAGTATAATTAGGGTCCTTTTCCATACTGTCGGTAGAGAGCGGGAGACGCTTGCGAGCGTTCTATTTGCTTACTTTAGGTAGAGCGCGAGAGACGCCTGCAAACATTGTACAGATGGGAATTGGGTGTTGCGGCTACTTGTGATTAGTATACTGAGGGTCGGGCGGCAGACTGCCAGAGTATAATTAGGGTCCTTTTCCATACTGTCGGTAGAGAGCGGGAGACGCTTGCGAGCGTTCTATTTGCTTACTTTAGGTAGAGCGCGAGAGACGCCTGCAAACATTGTACAGATGGGAATTGCGTGTTGCGGCTTCTTGTGATTAGTATACTGAGGGTCGGGCGGCAGACTGCCAGAGTATAATTAGGGTCCTTTTCCATACTGTCGGTAGAGAGCGGGAGACGCTTGCGAGCGTTCTATTTGCTTACTTTAGGTAGAGCGCGAGAGACGCCTGCAAACATTGTACAGATGGTAATTGGGTGTTGCGGCTACTTGTGATTAGTATACTGAGGGTCGGGCGGCAGACTGCCAGAGTATAATTAGAGTCAGGGTTGATGAAAAAACCGCCCAACAACAATGTGCTAACCAGTCCGGAGTATGGACGTAAATGAACGTCAGTGCGTATTTTCCTTAAAGGAGTATCGACGTTAATGAATGGCGAAGTCCGTCTGTCAATTAGTATGATGTAACTTGTATAGCAATGACATTTGTGGATATTTGTGTGTAATTTTGTCATAATTGAAAAATATTTCAAACAGGTGTTTTTTTTAAATAAAATTATTTTAACACAATTTCTATCTTCATAATACATAGAAATTATGAAAATAATATATATTTTTTTCATGTTAACACATTGTAGTCGGGCGCTTCGAACAATAGACTCTAGCCTATAGCGGGTGTTTTTCGCGATTGGCGCAAAAATATATCGCTTTCTTAAATTTGACACAATTTCTAAACCAAATAATATTTTCGATTGAAATTTTCAAAGAAATCATTAATGACATTTGATCATCAAAAATAAATCATAATCATAATTTTTAATTAAGTATTCTGTATTTCACAATTTTAGAAGCATTGTAAACTCTAAAAAATAGTCTTCCCCTCCGAGGTATCATTCCCTATACAATGCTAATATATTCAAATAATAACACACCAAACAGTAAACAAAACAGTGCGAGCGGTATGAAAAATAGTCCAATACGTGAAATGGCTCAAACTAAACTTGAGATTGAGATCGCATAAAAACTCTAGATTTCTGGGGATGCCTTTACAAGCGACACACTAGCCAATCTGGACAAGACATCTCAAATAACGTCAACAGACTGTCACCTAGCACCCAGGTAGCAGATTACCCTTCAACGCGTTTTATTTCACGCTGATAACAAACCCGTATATTGCCGTTTCCCGCCGATAACCGACAGTCGACAAAAACGGCATTTGCCATGTCCTGCAGTTGACCGACAGTCCGCAAAAAACGGCAAATGCCGTGTCCCGACGACGTGTTAAAAGAACCCACTCCCCAGAAAAAGTCGGACATCAATTTTTGTACTCCGGAAAGGTTAAATTTAATATTAATTTATTGTATTACAGGAAAAAATAACTGGCTCCTTCAAGATATGAACCTGGGACCGCCCGATGTGCGACCCAGCGCTCTATCCACCGAGCAGTGCAGTACCCTGACCATTAAACTGATGAGTCCCTACCACGGTAATGACCTTTCATTACTCTTGAATATTGTGGCAAATTATCTGTGACTCTGTAGGTAAGGTAAGGTTAGGTTAGGTTAAATTTTGTTAGGTTAGGGCGTTGATTCTTCCTGGAGCTCCCGGGATTAAAACAAACAAAGACAAGAGTTTAATAAAATAAAAACACTTTGTTTTTAACCACTTTTTATCAGTACTTTTCTCCAACTGGTTTTGACAAGAATCTTGTCATCATCGAGGTTAAACGTGTCTTTTTACCAGAAAAAAGTGGTTAAAAACAAATAAGTTTTCTTTTGTTCCACAAAGTATCTGCGACAAACATTCAAGGAGCAACATTTTGAGTGTGTCTTGATTATCTCCAATTACAGGAGTTATTTTCATATTATTGTTTTGACATCTCATCAAATATGAAGAAGAATATGGAAGTCTGGGCATTTATGGGGCTGAAATGTTTCAAAATTGTTTCATATATATAGAACTTCCAAGAATTTGTGTAGTGTGGTTGTCAATAATGGGTAGAATTGGTGAATGTTACACGTGTGTAAGTATCACTTAAACCAGACTATTACGGTCGTCAGCCCCCTAAATGCCCAAATTCCATATTCTTCTTCATCTTTCAAAAAGCAAGACAAGAGTGATTTTTACTCTAATATTTACTTCAAAATTCTTATGAAAACGTTCACTGTGTATTAACCTTTTAACCGCGTTCACTTTGTTGCTGAGAGACGCCCGTGCGCGGCGGTATTTTGCCGTTTTTTAAATGATTACTTTTATCATGTATTTAGTAAAGAAACGATTTATTTTAATAAGCAAAAACGTTCAATGGGATTCATTGTGCCTTTTTGGTACTCTATAATACACTCGTGTCACATTATTCTTGAAATATATCGTAATATAAACAAATTAGATCGTAACATAAATAAATCAAAGCACGCATCGTGTGTCACTCTTATCCACTGGCGATGCGTAGCGTCGAGAGTGAGACAGATATAGGGCATGATTATGGCGCGGACTAATTACCGACCGCAAGAAAAATCAGGGATCAGTTCTTTTATTTTTCCTTGTGATGTTACAAATTATTAGTCAGATATTTCAACAGATGTCATAAGGCCGAGGATTGACGTATTATTTTATCCAAAGTTCCACACCATGAAAAAATCCCTCCAAGTTGAACTGAGGTTCGAAACTTGGAGTAAAGTAAAAACACAAACGGTTATGTCAGCCGCGTACAGGGAATGTTTTGTGAAAACACATACGGTTATGCGAGCCGCGTGGACCGGTTAAAAAATGTCATATAAATAAACATACATAAAGTCAGAAAATTTTGAAAACACATCTTTAGGAAGACCTCAAAAAGATGGTCCAGCGACATAACCTCTATGAGGGTAAAATCTGGCTACAAGCAGCAACCGACCGAAGATATGAAAGTATACAAAAGAGGCCTATATCCAGCAGAATAGGACACAGAAAGCTAATGAAGAAATAAAAAAAATAAGTGTATTTCTTTGTGTTTTTAAAGCACATAAAACCGGCTATGAATTGTTATCTTTATTCAACCTGTTATCTGTAAAATGTATCGGGTTGTGGTTACGTGGTTAGTGTTGCGGACTCTTGAGTCAGAGTTTCAGAGTCACTCTATCATAATTTGATACCTATTTCTAATAATGAGCCGCTGAGGCTCACAGAAATAGTAAGAAATTAAAGTATTTTTGTAAATAATCAAAAAGAAATATTTCCAATACAAATGTGTCCAAATACTTGTTCACAAAATCTGTATTATCTCCAATTATTAATTATCAAAATGTTATGAATAAATTATATGGTCAAATTATAAGCTTAAATATAAAAAAATTAAAATGATATTTTCTGGCATTTCTGCTCAATAAAATCTTCTTTTCATCTCACCAATAGATGTCTCTAATGAAGTTCTAGTGATTCAAGAACAATGTTTCAAAATTGGTTCTTATTCATATATATATATATATATATATATATATATATATATATATATATATATATATATATATATATATATATATATATATATATATATATATATATATATATATATATATATATATATATATATATATAGAACTTCAATAATGGGTAGCATTGGTGAATGTTACACGTGTGTAAAGTGATCACTTAAATCAGCCTATGACGGTCATCAGCCCCATAAATGCCCAGACTTTTCCATATTCTTCTTCATCATATTTCTCTTTTTTACCACCCTACTCTCGGGTTATTTTCTGTGTTAATTCTGTAGATAAAAAATCATGTTTTTTTTCTACAAAATTATGAAAACAATGTTTGTTGTACTCATACCTGATTTATTTTTTGCCATAATAGGCACTTTTCGGACGGAGCTGATGTACTTTTTTGTTAGCGTGTTTCCTTTGTCTTGCATTAAATATTTTTGGCACAGAGTGAGCGCAATGGTGCGGAAAAAAGACGCATATCACATATCGCTCACTCCTTTCAACCACGTCATATATCAAAAATCGTCAATTTTCAGTAGTGCATGTTTTCGGAATGCCCAGAAAATGTGCTATATTCCAGCAAAAAGGCATATTTTTAACTTAATATTTACCCGCTACAGGGCAGAAAGTGTTATTTTTGCATTTTGAAGAAAAGGTATTGTTTAATTATTTTTTTAAACATACTAAATATTTTTCAAATGGAGAAAAAACTTTCAGGTTTTACCTAAAAAGATCTGTTGCACAGTAAAAAGTTCAATAAGTTGCTTGGTATTTATTTTTAACACATTGTATTATATTTTTAAAGTTTAAAAACAATCTGAAAAATCAAGTTTTTTGATATATGACGTTGAAAGGAGTGAGCGATATGTGTAGGGCAATTAATTTTAAAAAAAAAAATTGTTGGCATGTATACTGACGTTACTTGTTATTATGTTAGACATGCAGACGGAAGCGCAGTACCTGAGCTTGCTCAAACATTTGGCCAGCAAAGTTCTGTTTGCCTTGAGTCAGAACTTCTTCAACGCTGTCTTCAACCGGATATCTGCCCGACTTCAAGTAAGTTCCGTTATTTTTTATTAATATTCAATGCTGCCGCATCATTTTCAATTCAATAATTAATATATACATTACAAACTAACATTTAAGGCGTATACATTTAAAAAAAAAATTAAAAAGTAAGAAAGAAGACTCCTGTTAAAATGTGTAGAAGAATCCCGCTTCGGAAAACTCCTTCGGACACATAGAACAGATCAATATCCAATGTGATTGTTATTGTTGCTATATATTGTTTAAAATAGCGGTAGCTCTTCCTACAGGCATAACCATCGGCAGGTTGGTCCTGTGTATAGGAATGTGAAACAATCTATGCCGACGCTGTCTTAGGTAACTATCGGGAACAAACAGACTAATGCTCCGGATAATTTCAGAATTATCGAGCATACCGCGCAACGATCAATAAAAATGCATAATAAAATACACATTTTGCACATTATCATTCTCAAACCAATTGAAACTTCTTTGCCCAGTCACGCTAGGGCTAGACTAGAAACTGGCTTGTAATGTTGTACATACTATATATCAGGGGTTCCCAATCTTTTTCAGCCCGCGGCGCACTTACAAGCTTAGTATTTTGTACGGCGCCCTACATTAGTAAGCTATTTGAAATAGATATAGCGACTATATATAGGGTCTTTCAATAAAGACTAAAACTTTCACAGTCAATAGCGACCATATTGTTGATGCTACATCTCTGACGCACACTTTGTTTTATTAAAATTTAAAGATAGAAAGCACTGAATGAAAGATCCTGTATATATAATATTATAGTCCAAAGAAATAGGTACCTACAATAATAGTAGTTGGGTAGATAGGCACATAAATTAAAATTAAGTTTTATTAAATTTGTAAGAATTCAGACTTGAAACAGTAATTATAAAACCCTCATCCGCACCCCAATGGTGCATAGGGCACTGCTTCATATGAACACAGTGTTATCTTGATCGTTTACACACGAAGATCAGCCCTCCGCTTCAGGTACCAGTCCAGGGTAATATAGAAAAAATATTACAGTGAAAAAATCACTTATATTTATTTGACCCCCCCTGGGAATCGAACCCGGGACCTCCAGAACGGTAGCCGAGCGTGCTGACCATTACACTACGGAGGCGGACTTGAAACAGAGAACAACAAAAAAAAAAGAAAATATTTGTGGTTTCGGACACTGATAGAGGATCGACTCACGGCGCCCCTCTTTACTTTCCTAAGGCGTACCAGGGCGCCGCGGCGCATACTTTGGGAACCCCTGCTATATATATAGTTTATTTTGGTTGTCATACTTTTATAGGAACTTTCTTCACCTTCGAATGAAGAGAACCCCGACTACTCCGACATAGAGTTGATACAGTGGATCAATGTGGACATATTCCGGCTGATCCGCCTCTTCACAGGTAAGCTTATTCAATTTATCGTTTATCCACATTTTGGGACCATCCAAATCCTTATCCACAAATCTGGGTTTCTCCACTTACCAGTTATTTATAGATTTTTGATATCTCAACATAGATGGGGAAGAAAATGGAAGCCTGGGTATTTACAGGGCTTACCTGTATACTCTGATAAATGCTGTATTGCCACAAGTAGAGAGTAAGACAGTTAGACTACCCCGCTTTCGTTCCATCTAAATATCCGGCCTCTCACTTATAGTCGCGCTGTGCTTTCGAAAAATGTAATAAAAAATGCATAAAGAAATAAAACATACATAAATAAAACTGTTCGCAATACCATCCTGAAGTTTGAGTCTCAGTGTTCATTAGATTATAATACCTGACCAATTAGACTACATATTGCTCACTCCTTTCAAGAACATCATAAATCATAAAACTTGATTTTTTACAAGAACGTTTTTAAAGTTTAAAAATATAATACAATGTATGAAAACTGAATACCAAGCCACCTTTTGAACTTTGTACTGCCCAACAGATCTTTTCAGGTGAAACCTGAAGGTTATTTCTCCATTTGAAAAATGTTTAGTATATTTCAAAAATAATTAAACAATACCTTTTCTCCAAAATGCAAAAACAGCACTTTCTGCCCTGTAGCGGGTAAATATTAAGTTTTAAAATATGCCTCTTTTGCTGGGATATAGTATATTTTCTTGGCATTCCGAAAATATTGATTTATGACGTTCTTGAAAGGAGTGAGCGATATGACGCGGTCCAAAAGTCAGGTTGTTTACTAATCCGATTCTGGTTGTCGCAGAGACCATCCAGAAGTTCCGGACGCTCCGCAAGTCTGCCCATCTGGTGCTGATCAACTCTCTGGAGAAGGCCGTGTGGAACTGGATGGACACGTACCCTCAGGAGTTTGTGGAAATCCAGCGCCGCCCCAACGACGAGCTGTCACGCTGCTGCGACGCGCTCTTCGACACTCTCCAGGACTGCTTCGCGGAGAATAAGAAGCACAGAGTGGCCATGTGGCCTCTGCAGATCATGCTGCTTATACTCAACCCGGTGAGTTATACCCTCTCGGCAGTTCTGCTCTCCCGGTACTGGGTTATATTCTAGCTAAAAATTCTGCATTCAGTAGGCAGAGAATAGAACCTATCCACATTCATCCATCTCTTCTACTTGATTACTTTAAGTAGAGCGCGAGAGACGCCTGCAAACATTGTACAGATGGGGATTGGGTGTTGCGGCTACTTGTGATTGGTATACTGAGGGTCGGGCGGCAGACTGCCAGAGTATAATTAGGGTCCTTTTCCATACTGTTGGTAGAGAGCGGGAGACGCTTGCGAGCGTTCTATTTGCTTACTTTAGGTAGAGCGCGAGAGACGCCTGCAAACATTGTGCAGATGGGAATTGGGTGTTGCGGCTGCTTGTGATTAGTATACTGAGGGTCGGGCGGCAGACTCCCAGAGTACAATTAGGGGCGGGGTTGATGAAAAAAACCGCCTGACAACAGTAAAAATGTTATTTTAAAAAATGCATTAAAATGAAGGTGCACCCCACCTATAGTTTGTAAAATATGGTAATATTTTTTTTTTTTTGTTTTACAGAAAGTTTTGGAAGAAATAGTGAATGCAGACAGTGGCGCGCCTTGCAGCCCCAAACACAACAAGAAAAAATATTTTATTGACTCCATTAAAAAAGGATTAGGTGAGTCAATATGCTATAAATATATTAACTTAGCCGAAAAAGCTCCGAAAAACAGTAGTGATATTACGGAGGTTAAAGGTCAAAATAAAATATGGAACACACCCAAAATAAAGGAATGGGTAAATGACTTCAATTTAATTCTGTGAAAAGTGTAAAATAATTTAAATTTTGAATTTTTTTGTGTTGTGAACATATTAGGTTAAAATGGATAAAAACAATAAAAAAACGTATGTAAAAAGAACTCCACCGACAAGACACACAAGGTGGCTTGGTTGGTCTCTGAAAAAATTTTTTTTTAAATATGTATATAATTGTTCTTTTAAATAAATGTACATAATTTATGTAACTTTATGTAAATTAAACTTACTTACTTACTTACATATAACCCTTATCCGCACCCAATGGTGCATAGGGCACTGCATCATATAAACGCAGTGTTATCTTGATCATTACTAACACGAAGGCAAGGTGATCACTCTTGCGCTTCAGGAACCAGTCCAGGGTAATATTAAATAAATATTACAGTGTAAAATCACTAATATTTATTTTCACCCCCCTGGGAATCGAACCCGGGACCTCCAGTACGGTAGCTAAACACGCTGACCATTACACCACGGAGGCGGACAAACTAGCAAGCTTTATTTGAAATATTCCCTTTATTGTTAAAAAAAAATAAAAAATTGACTTGCGCTTCCTCAGTCTGCAGTGTTTGCGTTATCATAATTTCTAACAATGTACCTGTTTGATTTCCGGAGGTCCTCACGCAAGTTCAAAGTTGATAACGGAAGCAGCGGTCGTGACGAGTGTTAAACTCTGCAAGGCCAGCACTTACGTCAACATCACAGACTCTGGGAACGTCACCTTCACACTTGTGCAGTGCGTCATCGCGGATTTGAAGGTACGCCCATTTCGTGCTCTTTGCGGAGACAAAATAACACAAAGGGTGTGTCACATATTTAATTTTTTTTAATTTGAAATTTATTTAATATACTAAAAATTTTTTTTTTGTAATTCAATTAATTTTTTGATTTTTTGCTCACTCTTTTCAACAACGTGATATATCAAAAATCGACAATTTTCAGTAGCGCATGTTTTCCGAATGCCCAGAAAATGTATTAAATCCCAGAAATAGCGGCATATTTTTGACTTAATATTTACCCGCTACAGGGCAGAAAGTGTTGTTTTTGCATTTTGAAGAAAAGGTATTGCTTAATTATTTTTTTAAATATACTTAATATTTTTCAAATGGAGAACATTCAGGTTTTACATAAAAAGATCTGTAGCACAGTAAAAACTTCAATAAGTGGCTTGGTATTTATTTTTAAAACATTGTATTATATTTTTAAACTTTAAAAACGATCTCCTGAAAAATCAAGTTTTTTCATATATGATGTTGTTGAAAGGAGTGAGCGATTTGTACTTTACAATCTCAAAATTAGTAGTTCTCTCCAATAAAGAGACTAAGCTCTTTTGCTTGGAGAGGGACTTACACTTATTATCTATCGTTCATGTTTGTGTGTGATATAATTTATTTTTATAATTATTATTATATTTTTTTTATAAAGATGCAGTAGATTTTCAAGTAAAGCATAAATACAGCTTTCGATACTTCAGTAGTAAAGTAGCCAATCATGGGTAGAATGGTGAATGTCACACATGTCACAGTTTATAAAGTGATCATTTCATTAATGTTTTCCGCAGATACTTTGTGGCACATTTCATAAACTTTATAAAGTTAAATAACTAAGTTTTAACCACTTTTTTTATTAATAGAATTTAACCTACCGGTTTTGACAAGAACCTTGTCATCATCAGGATTTATTTTAATTAAAAAACATTAAAATACTCTCACCAAAAAATCCTAAAAAGGATTTTTACGGAGTGTGTGGTGTTTTTGGTGAGAGTATTTTAATGTTTTTGAATTATAATAAATCCTGATGATGACAAGGTTCTTGTCGAAACCAGTAGGTTAAATTATATTTATGTATTAATTTTAAATCAAACACAGATTTTTTGAGTCTACTAAGTTGTATTTTATTAACAAAAACACATAAAAAATTATATTGTGACAATTGTTTCGCCTTGTTAGGGCATTATCAAACGAATGTGAAGATCAAATGGACTACGGTCCTTATGTAGCTATACAATTCTAAGTGACTCAAAAAATCTGTGTTTGATTTAAAATTAATACATAAATTAAAATGGAGTTCTACAAATTAAACACCAAATCAATAAATAAATTATATTTATAAAAAAGTGGTTAAAACTAAACTCACTAACTAACCATCACGCCGCTTCTCCGCAGGGGTAGGCAGAGAGAATAAAACACCACACCATTCTGTCTTTGCAAACATTCTTCGCCTCTTCCACGTTCATGCATCTGCTCATACATACCCGCCGATTATTACGACTCCTAACCTGACCGCTTTCAAGTATTTGGCATACCTGATCGTGCCATGTTTTTCTCGGCCTTCCTCTGCTCCTTTTTCCAATTACATTCGCCTCGTAAATTTGTTTTACAGTTCTTTCCTCATTCATTCGTTCTACATGTCCAAACCATCTCAACACACCTTTCTTAATTTTATCGATAATGCTTATCTCAGCTTTGCATTCCTTCCCTATTTCACTATTCAAACATCTATCATACGTGGTTAAAACTAAGTTATTTAATTTTATAAATTTTATAAAGTGATCACTTAAACGAGCCAATGATTTGTCGCGTTGATCCGATGCACCACTGGGTGCCAATAAGGGGATGGTTTGATTGAACTTAATGTTCCAGGCTCTGCTGTTCAACCCGGCCAAGCCGTACAACCGGCCGCAGAGCTTCTTCCCGCACTCCGACATGGACCTGATGATCGACTGCTTCGTGTCCTGCTTCCGGATCATGCCGCACAACAGTGACGCCATGAAGGCCTGCCTGAACCTCTCCAGCCCCATCATATACCACTACGTCATCATCACCTCGCTTCTCAAGTGAGTGACTAAAGATCTCTGGTAAAGAACAATATTGTATAAATATTGTATTTTACGGACTATATGGTACACGCAACCGAAAATAACAGCCTTCAAAAGGAACTGGGAGTGCGATTAGGACTCGCAGGGTCCGCATTTAACAGTATGAAGGCTGTTTGGAGATCGGATTTATACTCGGTGAAGACCAAATGCCGCCTATACAATGCCTGCATTGCTCCTTTGTTTAGGTGGTCTTCCTGGGGGTCTGATCTTCCCACATGATTTCTCCAGAAACGTCTTCTTTCTTTTCCCCATCGCACATCTTTAACATGGCAAATTTTTTTAAATTCAGAGTTGCTAACTCTGTCGCGAAGTGTTAGGCCTGCAATGGGTCGTAGAGTCTTCGTTTCGGATGTCCTAAGAAGGATTTTTGTTCTTGCGGTGTTGGCTCTTGTTTCCGTGCCGTATGTCAAGATCGGTCTTACGCAGGTCTTATAGATTCTCACCTTGCATGTATTTATTTCTCCATACAAAATTTTTTAAACATCCAGCTACAGCTGAGGCCTTGATTATTAAAAAAAAACACCTTTTTAATACCACTGAATGAGTTTTTTTTTATATTATTTTTTGACATCTCATCAAAGATGAAGAAGAATATGGAAGTCTGGGCATTTACGGGGCTGACGACCGTCATCGGCTGGTTTAAGTGGCCACTTTACACACGTGTAACATTCACCAATTCTGCCCATTATTGACAACCACACTACTCAAATTCTTGGAAGTTCTATATATATGAACCAATTTAGAAACCTTGTTCTTGAATCACTAGAACTTCACTAGAGACATCTATTGGTGAGATGTAAAGAAGCTTTTTTATTAAGCAGAAACTCTTATATTGGTATGTGAGTTTTTTTTTAATTACAAAGACTAGTTTAAAAAACCACAGATGTTTTCATCTACAGTTTTATTATTCACCTGAAATCAATTGTGTTTACATTTTTATTATTTTTCTTATTTTCTTCCACTGGTGAAGAGTTAATTTCAACAACAGCAAACTATTTCAGTTTTTGTTTATTTGTTTTATATATTGGAATTTTATGAAGCAAATGCCAACTTGATCAAATTATTGAACATTCCAATATTATAGGATTATCATGCAGCCTCGGCTGAGCTGGTGGCCCCAGGTGGAGCTGCTCTACAGCAGGTCTGCGGAGCTGCGGGCCATGTTTACGGACACTCTCAACAAAGCCACGCAGGTACCGCCTCCGTCTTACTCCTATACTGACTCTGATATGCACAAAATAGTGCATACAGCACTGTATCATATGGCAACATATTATAACTAGCATCGTTACTAACAGTAATCCTATCTTGAGGTGGGGATAAATAAAGATTTTTAAAAAAATGTTTTAATTTTACACATATTTGATATACATAGTATGTACTCTTATTTTTTGATGAATATGGAAGTCTGGGCATTTACGGGGCTGACGACCGTCATAGGCTGGTTTAAGTGAGCACACTAGTCAAATTCTTGGAAGTTCTAAATATATGAACCAATTTTGAAACATTGTTCTTGAATCACTAGAACTTCACTAGAGACATCTATTGAATATTTGAGTAGTGTGGTTGTCAATAATGGGTGGATTTGGTGAATGTTACACTAAGTGATCACTAAAACAAGCCTATGACGGTCGTCGGCCCAGGCAGGTATGTCAAATACTTGAAAGCGGCCGGGTCAGGAGTCGTAATAATCGTCGGATATGTATGGAGAGATGCATTAATATAGAAGAGGCGAAGAACGTTTGCAAAGACAGAGTGGTGTGGCGTTCGATTCTCTCTGCCTACCCCTGCTGGGAAACGGCGTGATGGTTAGTTAATTAGTTAGTTTTGAATGTAGATCTGAGTGTGAAATATTGGTGAATAGGAAATTATGGAACAAGCAGATGATTTCGTATATTTGGGAAGAATGTTCTCTAGGGATGGAAATATTGATAAAGATCCATAAAGTGAGGTCTCTCGCTGATTTTGTATGATAGTGAAGCGACGTGATGGTTAGTTAGTTAGTTGGTTAGTTCAATTTTTTATGTCTGCCAAATTGAGCCATTTTGTGAAGCCGTCATTCTTGTATGTTACCCTGTTTGTGTCACTAGAGAATGTGTTCTGTGTTTCCTCAGGGTTATATCGCTCACACTCCGCTGCGCATGATCACATCTCTCACCCTCAAGTCCAAAGATGTCCAGGGCAAGATCAACCGCTCCGAGGAGATCCCGGTCTACAGGAACCTGCTGATGTACCTCGTGCGGCTTATCCACGCTGATCCCATGCTGATGCTAAATGTAAGTGCCGCGGTGCAATTTTTATATACTTTTTTCTTTATTTCAAATTCTTTTGCATTTCACAATGTCGGTAGTGTAAAGGCAAAGGGGTGTATCGTTCACTCCTTTCAAGAACATCAAAAATCGACAATTTTCAGTTGTGCATGTTTTCGGAATGCCCAGAAAATGTACTTTATCCCAGCAAAAGAGGCATATTTTAAACTTAGTATGTACCCGCTACGAATGCCAATTGTGGGTTTTATTGTTTAAAATATTTAAATACTTGAAAACCCTGCTAAAAAATACTTAAAAACAGGGTTGTATTTCAAACTCCGCTAAATTCATGAAACTTGCTTTCTGACCCATATCCGCCAATCAGAGAGCGGGGATAAGTCAAAAATTAAGATGACGTCATTATCGGTTTGTGTCTTGTGTTTTTTTTTTTTAAACAAAACAAAATCCAAAAAAATGGGATAATTCTCTATTTCAATTCTTCTTTCAATTAGCGTTCTATTTGCTTACTTTAGGTAGAGCGCGAGAGACGCCTGCAAACATTGTACAGATGGGAATTGGGTGTTGCGGCTACTTGTGATTAGTATACTGAGGGTCGGGCGGCAGACTGCCAGAGTATAATTAGGGTCCTTTTCCATACTGTTGGTAGAGAGCGGAGACGCTTGCGAGCGTTCTATTTGCTTACTTTAGGTAGAGCGCGAGAGACGCCTGCAAACATTGTACAGATGGGAATTGGGTGTTGCGGCTACTTGTGATTAGTATACTGAGGGTCGGGCGGCAGACTGCCAGAGTATAATTAGGGTCCTTTTCCATACTGTCGGTAGAGAGCGGGAGACGCTTGCGAGCGTTCTATTTGCTTACTTTAGGTAGAGCGCGAGAGACGCCTGCAAACATTGTACAGATGGGAATTGGGTGTTGCGGCTACTTGTGATTAGTATACTGAGGGTCGGGCGGCAGACTGCCAGAGTATAATTAGGGTCCTTTTCCATACTGTCGGTAGAGAGCGGGAGACGCTTGCGAGCGTTCTATTTGCTTACTTTAGGTAGAGTGCGAGAGACGCCTGCAAACATTGTGCAGATGGGAATTGGGTGTTGCGGCTACTTGTGATTAGTATACTGAGGGTCGGGCGGCAGACTGCCAGAGTATAATTAGGGTCCTTTTCCATACTGTTGGTAGAGAGCGGGAGACGCTTGCGAGCGTTCTATTTGCTTACTTTAGGTAGAGGAACTTGTGATTAGTAATTGGTGTTGATGATGTGGATGCTTTCGGTCGGTGTTGTAGAACCAGGGCAAGGCGGGCCATGAGGTGCAGAGCTCCACGCTGGAGCTGATGAACGGGCTGGTGTCGCTGGTGCACCAGGGCTCCATGGGCGACGTGTCCCAGGAGGCCATGGAGGCGCTGCTGGCGCTGCACCACCCCACCCGCATACACATGTGGAACCCGGAGGCGCCCGTCAACACCTTCTGGGACATCAGGTGTGTTCTAGATAAATACGACTAAGTTTGGAGTTAGGTTAGGTTATTTCTTTAATGTTTTCCGCAGATACTTTGTGGCACAAGTTATAAAATCTTTATAAAATTAATTAACTTAGTTTTCACCACTTTTTTTTATTAATACAATTCAACCTACCGGTTTCGACCAATACCTTGTCATCATCAGGGTTTATTTTAAATCAAAAACATTAAAAATAAGAATAAAAATAACATTTACGATTTTTATGGAGTGGAAGTTTTTGGTGAGAGTATTTCAATATTTTTAATGTTTTTGATTTAAAATAAACCCTGATGATGACAAGGTATTGTCAAAACCGTATTACTAAAAAAAGTGGTGAAAACAAAGTCAATTAATTTTATAAAGATAGGTTAGGTTAGTTTAGGTAGATAGTAAAGTAAGCTGTAAGTATAGTAAGGTAGGTGCTGGTTGCGTTTTTATATGTCACAAGGGTAAGTTAGGATATGCACTGCTTTTCTGTCTATATGGAAGGCATGCCCCTGGCTGTCTGTAGGGTCATTGGGGCAATCTTGTATGGTTTTTTGGGTACGAGTATAAATATGCACTGCTTTTCTGTCTATATGGAAGGCATGCCCCTGGCTGTCTGTAGGGTCATTGGGGCAATCTTGTATGGTTTTTTGGGTACGAGTATAAATATGCACTGCTTTTCTGTCTATATGGAAGGCATGCCCCTGGCTGTCTGTAGGGTCATTGGGGCAATCTTGTATGGTTTTTTGGGTACAAGTATAAATGTGCAAATAATCGAATATGGACATGAAAAATGTTGATACTAGTAATGTCTTTGCACTGTTCCGTGTCTGTCTGCTGTGCTGGTCAGGGTTGTGGGCTTCTATATACCTGTCAACGTCGAGTGGGAATCGGATCTAGCCGACTAATTAAACTAAACACTAATCCCTTTCACTGCCTACACCGGGGTACTTCTAGAAAATTTGGTGATGGACTTACAATCTTGTATTTATTTAGATTGGCAGTGGCAGGTATATTGAAAGCTTTTAAATGTAAATTCAAAGTAAAATCGGGATACAATTTTATATTGTTTCACATTTTCAATCAATTTCGCAACTTAGTTAAAAAAAATAATAAAATGCTTAGCAGGAGCAGATCTGTCAGGAAGCCTAGATGCTTCCGTATCAGATCTGGGCATGCGGTGGGACAGCTTTCAATGATACAAGTAACTGCAGATATTTGGACATAAATTAATTAATATCCTTTGGTTTGTCGGCGTGCAGCTCCCAGGTGCTGTTCAGCATCAGCCAGAAGCTGATCCAGCACCAGATCATGAACTACACGGACATTCTGCGCTGGCTGCGGGAGATCCTGCGCTGCCGCAACGCCTTCCTGCTGCGCCACAAGGACTACGCCAACGTGGGCAGCCAGATCGCCATCTGCAAGCAGGCCCACATCAAGCTGGAGGTAACCTTCCTCACTCCTCCCAGTACCATGCGGAGCGGAATGTACCTTCCTGCTGCGCCACAAGGACTACCAGGTGCCAGAAGCAACCTAACCTAACCGGAACATGTGTCCAGGTGGTGTTCTTCATGTACCTGTGGTCCATCGACATGGGCGCCGTGCTGGTGGCCATGTCCTGCTGTGCCAGGAGCAACCTAACCTAACCTAACCTGTCTCACTTCATGACTCCCCAGTATGCAGATTTTGTATGGAGGATAACGAAACGCCAATCCACATTCTCTATAATTGTGACGCATTCGCTCACAAACGAAGTCACATCCTTGGAGGACCTCTACTGGACTCGGAGAAGGTGAAGCTCCTACCACCAAGACAAATCGTGAGTTACATGACTCATGTAGGGCTTGGCAGTGACCTGTAATACAGAGAGAAGTCACAATAGACCTAATATGGTCGCAGTGATATAAGGATTGCAAGATCCCTTGACCCCAAAAAAAAAAAACCTAACCTAACCTAACAGGAACATTTGTCCAGGTGGTGTTCTTCATGTACCTGTGGTCCATCGACATGGACGCCGTGCTGGTGGCCATGTCCTGCTTCGCGCTGCTGTGCCAGGAGGCCGACATCCGCTGCGGCACGGACGAGGTCACCGTGACCTTCCTGCTGCCCAACTACCACCTCTACCAGGAGATCGCGCAGGCCAGCACCGTCCTCACCACAGGTACCTCACCTGACCTAACCTAACCTATACTGTTTTTATTTGAACCATTCTTTACCTAACCTAACCTAACCTATATTTTATATATTTAAAGCATTCTTAACCTAACCTAACATATATTTTATGTATTAATCTGTTAACCGAGCGGGACGCATAAATACGTCAAACGTAAGCAATATGGTGTACGGGTAGGACATATGAATACGTCCTTGAAATATATGTTTATTATATTATATATATGGACGTATATTTATCCAACAACAAAGGTATTAGTCTACCGTACATGTCTCAACATGAATTTAATACACGGAGTGAATCAGTATTCGCGCCCGTTACAAGTTGCGTAATTGGACCGCCCCGTTAACAGGTTATAAGCATTTTTAACCTAACCTAAACTAATTTTTATATAATAAAAGCATTCTTTACCTAACCTAACCATATTTTATAAATTAAAAGCATTCTTAACCTTGCCTAACCTTTATTTTATAACCTAACCTAACCTAACCTAACCTATATTTTATAAATTAAAAGCATTCTTTACCTAACCTAACCTTTATTTTATATATTAAAATTAAACATTCATTATAAGGTCTACTATGTTATACATGATGATGGTTTGACTCTGGCTAATGTCTGTACATGAAGTATTCTTCAGTTCTTTGTACAGTGCAATGAAGAAGTGAGGATGTTGCAATGAGGATAGCCTGGAATGACTCGTTGTGATCGGTAGCTTGGACGGGAAGAGAGGGAGAGGAAGATCCCCTCACGACGGAGTTATCAAGTTGCAGCAGCAGGCACCCCGGTGGTTGGAGCGCTATTCTAAATTGGCAATAACAAATTTTCAGGACGTGCGGCATTGCAGAAAAGGATAATGGCTCTACTAAGGAAGATCGAGCACTGCGTCAATGGCGTCCAGCCGGCCTGGGAGGAAACCTTCCGGAATTGGTGAGTACCTATCCGCCTCTTGCACCACACCAATCCATGCATCTCTATTTGACTTCAGAATTTTTCTACCATATTTAATGTTTTTTACGAAGATTGTTCTTCTGTGCATGTCATGAAAGGTTCCCCCGACATTGACTATCACTTGAGAGTAATTGTCCTTGTCTCGGGCAGCTGTAGAGAGTCCTGATCCCCGTCCAATCTCGTATATTCCGGAACCAGGAGATACCTCACCTCGTGGACCCTCCACTAGGTGCAATCGCTCGTACTTGTCTCCTCTCAGCACATGCCCCAGATAGGACACATGGACTTCAATCATGTATAAGTGGAAGGATAGCTGAGTACGTTCGGCAGTGAACTGTCAGCCCCTCAATGTTCCGGTGTACTTGCAGGGACTCGACGTGCAAGTCGCTGCAGTCGTACCCCAAGGTGGGCAAGGGCACCGAGGAGTGCCCCCTGGAGGCCCTGCCGCGCATCACCAGCAAGCGGAGAGCCTCCCACCAGAGCAGCGAGCATGACTTGGAGGTCAGTAGACATCTATATCATACATATATATGTACAGCTTCATTCACATATCGCTCACTCCTTTCAAGAACGTCATAAATCAAAAATTGTCAATTTTCAGTTGTGCGTGTTTTCGGAATGCCCAGAAAATTTACTATATCCCAGCAAAAGAGGCATATTTTCAACTTAATATTTACCTGCTACAGGGCAAAAAGTATTGTTTTTGCATTTTGAAGAAAAGGTGTAGTTATTTTTTTCAAATGGAGAAAAAACCTTCAGGTTTTATCTAAAAAGATCTGTTGCACAGTAAAAAGTTCAGTAAGTGGCTTGATATTTATTTTTAATACATTGTATTATATTTTTAAACTTCAAAAACATTTCCTGAAAAATCAAGTTTTTTGATTTATGACGTTCTTGAAAGGAGTGAGCGATATGTGTTTGTGTGTATTTACTTTATATTTTCATTAATTGATTCGGCAGTCACGTTGTGGTTAAACCTATCAATTCTTAATTTTAAAAAATTACTTAGTAAATACCACTATTTCTTAAAATCCACTGTGACATGTGTTTCGATGCGTTCCGCAACATTTTCAAACACCGTATGTGAAGGTAATTCTAAATTGTAGAGTTGGGTCCTTGGGACGTTGAAGGTTGAAGAGGGGGTAGGAGCTGTTTCTTGTTTTTATTTATTTATTTAATTTTTATTATTAACATAGACAAAAGGGGGGATGCTTTAGTCATTGTCGTATTGTTAATTATGGGTTTATTGTTATTTTTATTTTATGTTATAATAAAAGTGACTTCAAAATATCATTTTATTCTGAAACTGGTAGTCATTTCATGACTACCAGTTTCAGAATAAAATGAACAATGAATGATAGGGAAAAGTGTTGTTTTAATTGTGTTTAGTGTGCTTTGCTGGGGGTTGTTTTAAATGTTGTAAGTATTTTAGATGTGAATTTCAGATACCGAGCCGGCGCACGGTGTGTGCCAAATGTGGTGTGGGTATTACTCCAGGTAGCACAGGCTGTGTGTCAACCGCAGACCACACCAGTTCCACCCTGGAATGGTGAAGTCACAAACTGTGTGTCGACTGCAGACCACACTAATACCTCCCTGGAATGGTGAAGTCATAGACTGTGTGTCGACCGCAGACCACACCAATTCCTCCCTGGGATGGTGAAGTCATAGACTGTGTGTCGACCGCAGACCACACCAGTTTCACCGTGGAATGGTGAAGTCACAGACTGTGTGTCGACCGCAGACCACCTCAGTTCGCCCCTGGAATGGTGAAGTCCTTTTTTGAATGTGTTTTTCCTTCCTCCAGGACCAGATCAATGAGTGGGCCAACATGACGTCGTTCCTTTGCGCCTTGGGCGGCGTCTGCCTGCAGAAGAAGGGCACTCCGCCTCCTCGACCCGTTCCGCCTTCCTCTCTCGGCTGCCTGACTATATCCAGTGCTTCTTCACTCCATGGAGGTCAGATTGTAGTCACAGACATGTCCATACAAGAGCAATGAAGCTGACAGAGAAAAACCAAGATGGTTTGATATGAAAGACTTGCTGTGAACATAAAGGTGCTATCTTTGTTTTGCAGAGCAATACAAGTCTAATATTTGAGAAAAAGTGTTTTTTTTTTAAATTATTTTTAACTTGAACGTGAATATAACTTGAGAATAAAAGTAAAACCTCAACATGAGTAAAACTTCAATGTGGTTTACGAAGAGAATTTGTAACTTACATTATAAAACTATTTCTGTGTGAGTTTTTATGACAGGAGTATCTGTTTACAAAAAAGTGAAGATAAAAATGAAGATAGAAAAAGTGAAGATTTTATATATTGTATTGTTTCCAGGTCTAGTTGACACCCGGAAATGCACTCTACCGAACAGCTCCCAGGATGTCCAATACTGCCCTGTAACACAGTGAGTCAATGTTTTAGCCTTCAAATACCCTTCAGTATGTGCCAAATGACTATATAATTCTGCCCTATCGACCCCATGGCATTACTGCAATGGCCCTACAGGATGGTCCCAAGGACCTCACAGAAAAATCATGCTCCGAATGACTACAGCACTGCGCCAAAGACCCTAAAGAATGGTCCCAAAAACCCTACCAGCGCCTTCAATGACCCTTCATGATGCTTTCAAAGATGCTACTTGACGCCTTCAAAGCCTTCAACAACCCTTCAGGAAGCCTTGAAAGATCCTTCATTATGTGCTAAATGACCTTATAATATTGTTCCACCACGTGTGTGCTACGGCACACTGGTGTACCGTGGTGATTAGTTTGTGTGCCGCGGAAAAAAGTCTACTACTACTACTACTACCATCACGCCGTTTCCCCGCAGGGGCAGGCAGAGAGGATGGAACGCCACACTCTTCTGTCCTGACATACACTCCTCGCCTCCTTCACATCCATACATCTAGTCATACATGCCCTCCGATTACGCAGACTTTTGACACCGCCAGATTTTAGGTTCTGATTGATCTGATCGTGCCAAGTCTTTTTCGGTCGTCCACGTTCTGTTTTCCCTCTCACATTCGAAAAAAAGTCTAGTTCTGTGAAAATAACACAGTTGCTCCAAATTTTGATTGCCGGCGCTCAGTCAAGTAGGCTCACATTTCGCATTAAACATAATATGTTACCATAATACAGTAAATATGCACCTATTAAATTTATTAATTTGGTAGGTGTACCTTGAACAGAACAAGTTTGCGGAGCACTGCCCCATAACATGGTCCAATGACCGTACAACGCTTCCCTAAAGAACAGCCCCATCTAACATAATTGTATCGTGAATGCTTCCAGGTTTGTGGGCCAACTGCTGCGACTCCTGGTGTGCGTGAATGAGAAGTTTGGGCCGCAGATACAGAAGCACGTTAAGGAGCTGATTGGCCACGAGATGTCCTCGGCTCTCTACCCGATACTGTTTGACCAGCTGAGAGCCATCATCGACAAGTTCTTTGATGCCCAACAGCAGGTAAACTTATTCCACTACTCAAATTCTTGGAAGTTCTATATCTATGAACCAATTTTTAAACATTGTTCTTGAATCACTGGAACTTCACTAGAGACATCTATTGGTGAGATAAAAGGGAATGTAATTAATTATGAGTATTTTAATGTTTTAGAACTTAATAAACCCTGATGATGATAACCACTTTTTATTGGTAAACTTAATCCAACCAGATTCGATGTTTTAGCATTTAGTACATAAACCCTGATGATGACAAGTTTATTGTTGAAACCGGTAGGTTAAAGTGTACTTATAATAAAAAAGTGGTTAAAACACAGTTCTTTAATTTTATAAAGTTGATAAAATTTGCCGCAAAGTATCTGCAAAAAACATTCAAGAAAATTTCCAGTTTTGTTTATTTTCTTTAATTTATAATTGTTATTATGGTTTCCTTTTGTACCCAGGTGATGTTGACGGAGGTCAACACCCAGTTCGTGGAGCACACCATCTTCATCATGAAGAGCATCCTGGACAACAGCAAGAACGAGCAGCCGGCCGAACACCTCAGCGTCACCTCCATCGAGGGCCTGATGCTCGCCATCGTCAGGTATTCAATGGGTTCTATCACTCCAGTGTGGAAGTTTGGGATCATTTCATTCACTTGTATAACTTTGATGTATGTACGCACTGTTGTTGGATTTCTTTCGTATGTTAGTGGAGATGTGGAATCGGATCTGCGACGTCAGTTTTGCGGTCTTTTTTTGTTGATTGGATTGACATATCGCTCACTCCTTTCCAGAACGTCATAAATAAAAAATTTTCAATTTTCAGTTTCAGTTTGATTTTTCAGGAGATCATTTTTAAAGTTTAAAAATATAATAACATGTATGAAAAATAAATATCAAGCCACTTATTGAACTTTTAGGTTAAACCTGAATGCTTTTTCTACATTTAAAAAAAAAATTAAACAATACTTTTTCTTCAAAATGCAAAAACAACACTTAGCGGGTAAATATTTAGTTAAAAAAATGCCGCTTTTGGTGGGATTTAGTACATTTTCTAGGCATTCCGAGGCTAAAAAAGATTGGGAACCCCTGATATATGATGTTGTTGAAAGGAGTGAGCGATATTTCCTATGCACAACTGAATTCATACGTTGAACCAATCGAGATGTATACATTATTCCAGGGGTTTCCAACCAATAATATGTTTTTTTTTTAAGTATATTATTGTTCGAAAGTACTTATCCAAACGATGATTAGCAGGTAAAACAAACTTTTGTATGTTAGTAGATGTGGAATAGAATCTCTCCTCTCTGGTTTCCAGATACGTCCGGCACCTGGACATGACGGTGCTGTCGGTGCACATCAAGACCAAGCTCTGCCAGGTGGTGGAGGCCATGATGCGGCGCCGGGACGACCTCGCCTTCCGCCAGGAGATGAAGTTCCGCAACAAGCTCGTGGAGTACCTCACCGACTGGGTGCTCGGCACCAGCCATCAGATAGCGCCGCCCGTCTGCGGGGACGTCACCACCATCACCAGGTGAGCCGGCACCCCCGTGGCAGCGCCGTCTGTTGGATGCAAGAGTAGCGCATGCTTGGAGACGTGACCGCCGTCACCAGGTGAGCCATCTACCGTGATGGACACCCCAATGGCAGCGCCGTCTGTTGAATGTAGCGGATGCAATACTAGGGGACGTGACCGCCTACACCAGGTAAGCTGTTCCGGAATGAGCGTCTACCGTGATGGATACCTCTATGGCAGCGCCACCTGTCTAATACAAATGTCACATTTCAATGTCTCTTTTTGATTGACAAGATACATTTATCTACTATAATGGCGTATCATTGTGTTACCATGATAATAATTGATATTCAGGAATGAATATGAGTGCACCAACCCACATATTTCAACTTCTTCTCTGTGCTTCCAGGGAGTTGGACCAGGCTTGCATGGAGGCCGTGGCGTCTCTCCTCCGAGGCCTGCCGCTGCAGCCCGAGGAGTCCGACCGAGGAGATCTCATGGAAGCCAAGAGTCAGCTCTTCCTGAAGTAAGTCGTGAACTCGGTGACCCAAGGCTTTTGGTAGAGGACACCATACGCTCTGTCCGGCTAATTTGGCACAACTCCTGGACTTAACAAGACGAGACACACTTGTATCTCAGCTAATGCTGTGCATTTCTTCTATTTCAACCCTGAGAATCGACTAAGTACATATCTGGATATGACTAGAGTACACAGAGATACTATTGAATTTTAAATTTTAAATTTTCATTTTAATTTCAATTTATTTAAAATTAATATATACATTACAAACAATGTAGAAGAATCCCGCTTCGGAAAACTCCTTCAGACACATAGAACGATCAATATCTAATTTGATATTGTTTAACATATAGCTAGCTCTTCCTACAGGCATAACCATTGGCAGGTTGGTCCTGTGTATAGGAATGTGAAACAATGTATGCCGACGCTGTCTTAGGTAACTATCGGGAACATACAGACCAATGCTCCGGATAATTTCAGGATTATGCATCATACCATGCAACAATCCATAAAAATGCGTAATCAAATAAACATTCCTTCTAGTCTCCATGAAGTATCCATGTCTGGACATGATTGAGATATATTTATAATATGTATTACATTATTGTCGGCCGGTTTTGTTCATAAACTAGGACCCTGATTATACTCTGGCAGTCTGCCGCCCGACCCTCAGTATACTAATCACAAGTAGCCGCAACACCCGATTCCCATCTGTACAATGTTTGCAGGCGTCTCTCGCGCTTTACCTAAAGTAAGCAAATAGAACGCTCGCAAGCGTCTCCCGCTCTCTACCGACAGTATGGAAAAGGACCCTAATTATACTCTGGCAGTCTGCCGCCCGACCCTCAGTATACTAATCACAAGTAGCCGCAACACCCAATTCCCATCTGTACAGTATTTGCAGGCGTCTCTCGCGCTCTACCTAAAGTAAGCAAATAGAACGCTCGCAAGCGTCTCCCGCTCTCTACCGACAGAATGGAAAAGGACCCTAATTATACTCTGGCAGTCTGCCGCCCGACCCTCAGTATACTAATCACAAGTAGCCGCAACACCCATTTCCCATCTGTACAATGTTTGCAGGCGTCTCTCGCGCTTTACCTAAAGTAAGCAAATAGAACGCTCGCAAGCGTCTCCCGCTCTCTACCGACAGTATGGAAAAGGACCCTAATTATACTCTGGCAGTCTGCCGCCCGACCCTCAGTATACTAATCACAAGTAGCCGCAACACCCAATTCCCATCTGTACAATGTTTGCAGGCGTCTCTCGCGCTCTACCTAAAGTAAGCAAATAGAACGCTCGCAAGCGTCTCCCGCTCTCTACCGACAGTATGGAAAAGGACCCTAATTATACTCTGGCAGTCTGCCGCCCGACCCTCAGTATACTAATCACAAGTAGCCGCAACACCCAATTCCCATCTGTACAATGTTTGCAGGCGTCTCTCGCGCTCTACCTAAACTAAGCAAATAGAACGCTTCAAACATCAAACCGTGTAAAACTTGTATGTACTTGGTAACTTGCTAAAACTTGTACTCCGCACATCTCTTGTAATCTCGGTGTTTAGTTATTGTTGTGTGTGTGTTGTCAGGTACTTCACGCTGTTCATGAACCTGCTGAACGACTGCAACGAGGCGGAGTGCACGGCCATGGAGGAGCCCGGCCGGCAGCGCTCGGGCAAGCCCTCCACGCTAAGGAACGCCACCATCCAGGCCATGTCCAACCTGCTCAGCGCCAACATAGACTCGGGCCTCATGCACAGCATAGGTCTGTCGCCTCTTCATACCCACTTGCTGCCTCTCGTCACATGTGTAATATTCCCCACCATCCAGGCCATGTCCAACCTGCTCAGCACAACATAGCCTCATGTATATTCTACCATGTATATCACCCAGTTAACCTTAATCAACACGGTCATAGGAATTGCCAGACAGAGTGTCCCAAAATTAATGATAATAAAACCCTTATCCGCACCCCAATGGTGCATAGGGCACTGCGTCATATAAACGCAGTGTTATCTTGATGGTTTACACATGAAGGAAAGGTGATCAGCCCTCCGCTTCAGGTACCAGTCCAGGGTTATATTGAATAAATATGACTGTGAAAAAATCACTTATATTTATTTTACCCCCCTTTGGAATCGAACCCGGGACCTCCAGAACGGTAGCCGATCGTGCTGACCATTACACTACGGAGGCGGACCGTAATGGCGACCGTAATGGCGGACCGTAATTTGGTCCCAAAATTAGGGAACCAAAATATTTATTTTAATGGTAGAAAAACGTCGCATTTTTTTGATCAGAGTAGCTGATCAGTTATGAGAAAAAATGGTCAGAGTGGAAAGGGTTAATGTCTGATATGCTCTTCTTCATCACTCCCGTGTTGTTTCCAGATCTCGGCTACAATCGGGACCTTCAGACCAGAGCCGCCTTCATGGAAGTCCTTACCAAAATCCTTCAGCAGGGTACCGAGTTCGACACATTGGCGGAGACCGTGCTGGCAGACAGGTAACATTTATAGCAATGGTTCTCGACGGTGTTGGAGGTACCGAACCCCACCAGCTTAATTGAAAAAATTAAATATATGATTTTTTCAAATTATATACGACAGTTACAATTTGACTATTGGACGGCAGTGTTGCCAGGAAATGATCACTTTTCTATTCTATGTGATTCCCCGATTTTGCACATCATCACACATTTCACATTTCGCAATGAAAAAATCTGTAATAGTAGTAGTGTGGATTGTTTGTTTACCACTATACTACCATTTGTGTTATACAAATATGAGAGGAGGGCGTGGGAGGTTGACCCATAGACATCAACAAATAGAGCTGCCAATAATTTAGCGATGACACCAACATTAAAATAAGTCCATCGTTTCTGTGACCTCATTCATTGCCAACTTACGAAAATAATGTTTTTTTCAAAGGCTAAATTTCCAAAATAAAATGAAGAATGAAAATATTAGTTATATCGGCTGTTATAAACATAAAACGAGTCTTATACAATTCTTTATAGGTTGAGTGTGTATTTTTGTTTTTTTATATATTTGTATAGATTTATTTAAATCACAATTTTTACATATTTAGAAATTTATTTTTTTTGCAGAGACCCACCAAGCCACCTTGTGTGTCTTGTCGGTGGAGTTCTTTTTCAATACATTTTTTATTGTTTTTAACCGGATCCACGCGGCTCGCATAAGCGTATGTGTTTTAACAAGACATGTCCCATACGCGGCTGACATAAGCGTTTGTGTTTTCACTTTGCTCCAAGTTTCGAACCTCAGTTCAACTTGGAGGGATTTTTACATGGTGTGGAACTTTGGATCAAATAATACGTCAATCCTTGGCCTTATGACATCTGTTGAAATATCTGACTAATAATTTGTAACATCACAAGGATAAATAAAACAACAGATCCCTGATTTTTCTTGCGGTTGGTAATTAGTCATTATTTTACAATTTTCTTCAAATTAACTCTTGATCATTCACCCAATACTTTATTTTGCCTTTGTTCCATATTTTATTTTGACCTCTAACCTCCGTCGGCAACAAATTAAAAATGTTTAGAACGATATTTTGCAGTGTTGGACTCCCATATTTACTGTCGATTCTTGGGACTATCAAACCTTCATTGTGTGTAAATTAGATATTCCTCCCGTCTGACAAAGATTGCCTCTTTTGGTTCTAGATTCGAACAGCTGGTGCAGTTGGTGACCATGATTTCCGACAAGGGGGAGCTGCCGATCGCGATGGCGCTCGCCAACGTGGTGACCACGTCCCAGATGGACGAGCTGGCCCGAGTGTTTGTCACCCTGTTTGATGCCAAGCACTTGTTGTCGCCGCTGCTTTGGAACATGTTCTACCGGGAAGTGGAGGTGAGCCCATTTCCTGTATTTTAACATACACACTGAGGGCTAGTGAAGACGCTATAGGCCGTGGCGTGATCAGAAAATTAATTAGGGTAGACAATAGAGGTTTCTCTTTCACAGTAGGCAGCTTGGCTTGGCAGTAGAGTGATTTTTTCACTATAACAAGGGTTCCCAAAGCTTGCGCCGCGGCGCCCTGGTGCGCCGCAGAAAGTAAAGAGGGGCGCCGTGAGTCGATCCTCTATCATTATCCGAAACCACAAATATTTTCTTTTTTGTTGTTCTCTGTTTCAATTCTGAATTCTTATAAATATTTTCAAACCCTTATCCGCACCCCAATGGTGCATAGGGCACTGCATCATAAAAACGCAGTGTTATCTTGATCGTTAACACATGAAGGAAAGGTGATCAGCCCTCCGCTTCAGGTACCAGTCCAGGGTAATATTGAATAAATATTACAGTGAGAATGGGTTCGATTCCCAGGGGGGTTGTAAATAAATATTAGTGATTTTACACTGTAATATTTATTTAACATTACCCTGGACTGGTTCCTGAAGCGCAAGAGTGATCACCTTGCCTTCGTGTAAGTAATGATCAAGATACAACACTGCGTCAATTCGATGCAGTGCCCTATGCACCATCGGGTGCGGATAAGGGTTATAAGTAAGTAATAAGTAAGTTTATCAATTGATTTCGTTGAATGTTCCCAGGTATCGGATTGCATGCAGACGCTCTTCCGCGGGAACTCTCTGGGCTCCAAGATCATGGCCTTCTGCTTCAAGATCTACGGCGCCTCGTACCTGCAGGCCTTGCTGGACCCCATGGTCAGTCCGCTCCTGGAGCAGGCTGACGAGGAGGACGGCCACAGGATCAGCTTCGAGGTGGACCCGGCCAGGTGACTCCTAGCCCCGACACCGCTTTTGAATTACAATTTTCATATTATTTTTTGACATCTCATCAAAGATTAGGGAAGAATTTACATATTCTGTGTTAAAGTGGACGTACGATTGCCTCTAATAAATGTCAATAACTGTTATATTAATAATAAATAAAAACCCTTATCCGCACCCCAATGGTGCATAGGGCACTGTGTCAGATTAACGCAGTGTTATCTTGATCGTTTACACATGAAGGAAAGGTGATCAGCCCTCCGCTTCAGGTACAAGTCCATGGTAATATTGAATAAATATTACAGTGAAAAAATCACCTATATTTATTTTACCCCCCTTGGGAATCGAACCCGGGACCTCCAGAACGGTAGCCGAGCGTGCTGACCATTACACTACGAGTGACTCTGAAATCTAGCTACGGCTTATGCAACACCGTTTACCATGTCCCTACTCAGGATGAGTGGATTTACTCTTTATGTTTAAAGTTACTATAATTTCATGTAATTCTTGAGTGAAAATTCCAGGCAAAAACACTTGCACACTCACTACTCCAATTCTTGGAAGTTCTATATATATGAACCAATTTAGAAACATTATTCTTGAATCATTAGAACTTCACTAGAGACATCTTTTGGTGAGATGAAAAGAAGCTTTTTATTGAGCAGAAACTCTTTTATTAGTATGTAAGGTCGGAATCCTGGATTATAATCACAGAAAAATAATATATGAAAATAACTCCTGTCATTGGAGATAATCCAGATTTTGTGAACAAGTATTTGGACACACTCAAAATGTTGTAAATTCAAATTTTATAAATTAAATGTTACTTTGTTTTAAAATCACTATAAACATTTTATTATAACTTAATTATAATGTCTACCGGTTTCCAAGCTAACCGCTTCTTTATCAAGACTGATTAATACTAAAACACTATCTACTTAACAAAATTCTAAATATTTAGACGGCTGGGCAAAGGAGCTTGGGTAGACCTCAAGTGGCTTTATTTTTGTGTTGATTGGCAGTTACAGTCTAAAGGGCTTAACACGTTGTCAGCGGGACACGGCATTTGTCGTTTTTCGCGGACTGTCGGTCAACTGCGGGACACGGCAAATGCCGTTTTTGTTCGACTGTCGGTTATCGGCGGGAAACGGCAAAATACGGGTATGTTATCAGCTTGAAATAAAACGCGTTGAAGGGTAATCTGCTACCTGGGTGCTAGGCGACAGTCTGTTGACGTTATTTGAGATGCCTTGTCCGGATTGGCTAGTGTGTCGCTTGTAAAGGCATTGCCAGAAATCCAGAGTTTTTATGCGATCTCAATCTCCACTTCGGGAGTCGTAACAATCGGCGGGTATGTATGAGGAGATGCATGAACGTGGAAGAGGCGAAGAATGTTTGCAAGGACAGAGTGTGGCGCTCTATTCTCTCTGCCTACCCCTGCGGCCAAGCGGCGTGATGGTTAGTTAGTTAGTTAGTTTTTTATATTGTAAGTATATAAATAAGTTATATTTTTCTTTGAATTAGTTTCATTAGCTAAAGTATGTTTTTTTTTACATTTTTGCAGACTGGAAGCTAATGAGGATATTGAAGAGAACCGGCAGAACTTGATTGCCCTGACGCAGAAGGTGTTCGACGCCATCATCACATCTGCGGAGAAATTCCCCCCGCAACTCCGGAGCATGTGCCATTGTCTCTACCAGGTACGTCCGTACAGTTACCTGTTTCTAGGGACTAACAAGAAGAGTCAACTACACATGGCCTGTTCAATAAATACGTAGACTGACGTCATAAAACAAAACATTCGAATTTCATGTCTGAGTCCCCTACAAATATTCACCTCTCCGACGCACGCATTGACCACTCTCCTTATCATCACATCTTGTTCACTTTGTGTAATACCACTTAAAAAGAAAGTTTAAATCAAAGATACTTTCTTTTAAGTGGTATTACACAAAGTGAAAGATGAATGATAAGGAGAGTGTTATATTATCATACCGCAAAGTTGTTTTTATGCTTTTAACACACTTGGGACGGGAAAGGTATTCCTACCCGTTGTGTGATACGATAAGATAACACTGCGTTTATATGATGTAGTGCCCTATGCACCATTGGGTGTGGATAATGATTTTCAAAAAATGAACAATTTTGTGTAATACCACTTAAAAAGAAAGTTAAAAATAAAGTCAGTTTGAGGTATTTCACAATGTGAACGATGAATGATAAGGAGAGTGTTATATTATATCATACTACGAAGTGTTATATTATCATACCACTTTGAACGGTTAAGGTATTTCTACCCGCCGGGTGGATTGATGCTTAAGAACGGAAAGGGTATTTTTACCTTCTGGGCTATCCTCATTGCAAAGGCAGAAAAGGAGAAATAACTACTACTACTACCATCACGCCGTTTCTCCGCAGGGGTAGGCAGAGAGGATGGAACGCCACACTCTTCTGTCCTGACATACACTCCTCGCCTCCTTCACATCCATACATCTAGTCATACATGTCCTCCGATTACGCAGACTTTTGACACCGCCAGATTTTAGGTTCTGATTGATCTGATCGTGCCAAGTCTTTTTCGGTCGTCCGCGTTCTGTTTTCCCTCTCACATTCGCCACATATATTCTCTTAGTCATTCTCTCGCTATCCATTCGCTCCACATGTCCATACCACCGCAAAGAGCTCTTCCTAATCTTTTCAATTATTCCTCGTTCAGCCTTACATTCCTTTCTTATATTGTCATTTTTAATTCTGTCATACAATGATTTTCCACACATTCGTCTGAGGGAGCGCATTTCTACAGCGTTCACTCTGCTTTCATCCTTCCTTTGCCAATTCCATGTTTCGCTTCCATACATTAGTGTCGGTACTAGCACGCCGTTGTGAACCGCTATTTTCAGGAGAAATAATCCAATGTTTTTATATGAATTTTATATACCAATCTCTTTGCTAAGGTCTTAACTATATGCACATAATCATCAAATCCCATTGCCAGCGGACTGCAGGCATAAAAAATACCCATCTGAAATAAGTTAACCTTTTGACGTGTTAACTTTGTTTCTGAGAGACGCCCGTGCGTTGCGGTTTTTTAAATTACATATTACTTTTATCATGTATTTAGTGAAAAACTGATTTATTTTCCTAAACAAAAATGTTCAATGGGATTCATTGTGCCTTTTGGGTACTCTATAATACACTTGTGTCACATTATTCTTGAAATATATGTCGTAATATAAACAAATAAGATCGTAACATAAATAAATATAAAAAAACCTGAATTCTAATAATAATTTATTAAATAATATATTGTTTCAAAATTCTTCACCATTGCTTTCCATTTTTCCTTTGTTTTCAAACTCCGTCCCTAGACTAACCCCTTCCCCTTACTTTCCCCTCTCCTTATTTATAGAACAATTTTACATTTTAGTTATTATACAGACCTGAATGATGGAAGTTTAACTTCTGAAACATGTAGTCTATAATTAAACTCAAGTGGTAAAAAACGAAGTGTTTTCTTTAATCATTGTAATAAATCAAAGCACGCATCGTGTGTCACTCTTACCCACTGGCGATGCGCAGCGTCGAGAGTGAGACAGATATAGGGCATGATTATGGCGCGGACTAATTACCGACCGCAAGAAAAATCAGGGATCTGTTCTTTTATTTATCCTTGTGATGTTACATATTATTAGTCAGATATTTTAACAGATGTCATAAGGCCAAGGATTGACGTATTCGAAAAAATCCCTCCAAGTTGAACTGAGGTTCGAAACTTGGAGCAAAGTAAAAACACATACGCTTATGTCAGCCGCGTTTGGGGCATGTTTTGTGAAAACACATACGGTTATGCGAGCCGCGTGGATCCGGTTAATGGAACAACTGCGTGTTGCGAGTTGTTTGCTGTCTCGTACGTCATGTAAGCCCATGTGAACTCCATCAGCTGTAATGGCGAATACATTTGCAGGTTTTGAGCAAGAGGTTTGCCCAGTTTCCTCAGACAAGCATTGGAGCCGTGGGAACAGTCCTTTTCCTGAGATTCATCAATCCTGCTATTGGTAATAAATATTTTTATTTTAATCCCCATGTGTGCCATTTCTTTGTTATGTATTCTGCTAGATACTGGATTGTTCATCCTATAGATCACATATCAATATGTAATATCGCTCACTCCTTGCAACAATGTCACATATGAAAAAACTTCATTTTTCAGGAGATTGTTTTTAAAATATATAATGAAATGTATTAAAAATAAATATTAAGCCGTTAATTAAACTTTTTACTGTGCAACAGATCTTTTTAGGTAAAATCTGAAGGTTTTTTCTTCATTTGAAATATATTTAGTATATATGAAAAAATAATTAAATAATACCTTTTCTTCAAAATGCAAAAACGATACTTTTCTGCCCTGTAGCGGGTAAATATTATGTTAAAAATATGCCGCTTTCGCTGGGATGTAGTACATTTTCTGGGCATTCCGAAAACATGCACAACTGAAAATTGACAATTTTTTATACATGACGTTCTTGAAAGCAGTGAGCGATATATTATCCGTACAGTGATAGAATATGTTATTAAAAATGTCAACCACTTGAACCAAAAATATAATAAGTTATTTTTTATTTATTTAAAGTTTACACGTTTTGTCGCAATTTTTGATAGAATTCAGTAAACAAAACAGATTTGCATTAAAAGGATTTTTTTTGGTGCGTTTTTGGTGGTAGCTTTTTGGTGCGGACCTCCACAATTATGTGTTTGATGAAATACAAGTAAATGAATACCCTCGTTTGTTCCAGTGTCTCCGCAGGAGATGGGCATCGTCTCGAAGCAGGTGCCGGCCTCCGTGAAGCGCGGGCTGATGCTGATGTCCAAGATCCTGCAGAACATCGCCAACCACGTGGAGTTCTCCAAGGAGCAGCACATGCTGCCCTTCAACGACTTCCTCAAGGCTCACTTCGAGATTGGCCGCAGGTGAGAGACATCATGACTGACACTCTCCTTGTCATTCATCGGTCACTTTGTGTCTTCTCCTGGCTCCATCCCAACTTATCGTCTTTGTAGACTGTTGGAGTCAGCTCTCCTCGTCTTCAGGCTGTAGGTCCTTCTGTCATACAACGTCACCTAGGCCATGCCTTCAAATCATGTTATCTTTCTGTAGCATGTTGGGGTCATCTCTTCTCATCCTCAGGTTGTTGGTCCTTTTGTCATGGACAACGTCATCTAGGCCATGCCTTCAAATCAGATCAAATCAGAAGTCTGGGCATTTACGGGGCTGATGACCGTCATAGACTTCTTCTTCATCTTTGATGATATGTCAGAAAATAACAAAAAAATCCTCCTATAATTAGAGATAATCCAGATTTGTAAACAAGTATTTGGACACACTTAAAATGTTGTTCTATAATTGTTTTATATTTTAGTTATCACTCAGAGCTGACGATGGAAGTTCAGCTTCCGAAACTAGTAGTCATTAATAAACTCAAGTGCCATAAAAACAAGTGTTTCCTTAATCATTTTAACCGGATCCACGCGGCTCGCATAACCGTATGTGTTTTCACAAAACATGCTCCATACACGGCTGACATAAGCGTATGTGTTTTTACTTTGCTCCAAGTTCAAACCTCAGTTCTACTTGGAGGGATTTTTTCATGATGTGGAACTTTGGATAAAATAATACGTCAATCTTTGTCCTTATGACATCTGTTGAAATATCTGACTAATAATTTGTAACATCACAAGGATAAATAAAAGAACAGATCCCTGATTTTTCTTGAGGTCGATAATTAGTCCGCGCCATAATCATGCCCTATATCTGTCTCACTCTCGACGCTACGCATCGCCAGTGGGTAAGAGTGACACACGATGCGTGCTTTGATTTATTTATGTTACAATCTTATTTGTTTATATTACGATATATTCCAAGAACAATGTGACACGTGTATTATAGAGTACCAAAAAGGCACAATGAATCCCATTGAACGTTTTTGTTTAGGAAAATAAATCGTTTCTTAACTAAATACATGATAAAAGTAATCATTTAAAAAACGGCGAAATACCGCCGCGCACGGGCGTCTCTCAGGAACAAAGTGAACGCGGTTAAAAGGTTAAACTCATGAATTACATGAAGTTATAGTAACTTTAAACATAAAGAGTAAATCCGCTCACGAGTAGGCATAGGCTGTGAAACTTAAAAATTTGAAACCGGAATATAAGGTCATGATAAGCGGTGTTGCATAAGCCGTAGCTAGATTTCAGAGTCACTTGGACTATAGGTAATTCAAAAATAAATAAATAAGGGGGGGGGTTAAAGAACGAGACTTTTTGTAAAAGGAAACATAGATAGTAATGGTGACGTATTAAAAAAAATATATATATATTATTAATTCATGTTTTATCAGAATTTTTTCTAATTTTATCATTATTTAAATTGTTTTGACTTTACCTTTGTTTGTAACTGAGTGTAATAATAAGCGGACGTGAGTTGAATGAGTCGATTGTGCAGTAATGTTGGTGTTTCTCGGGCAGATTCTTCATCCAAGTTGCGTCCGACTGCGAATCGGTGGACCAGACAACCCACTCGCTGTCCTTCATCAGCGACGCTAACGTGCTGTCACTTCATCGTTTGCTCTGGAGTCATCAGGTACAATTATTTACCAGTTTTGTGCTGCCATTTTTTGGTGGAACTGCATTTTATATAATAAAAAAATAATAATAAAGTTTATAATTTATATAAGAAGCACTAACTTTGTGATTTTCCATTTTATAATTCAAATAACTTTACAATATTTTTTGACATCTCATCAAAGATGAAGAAGAATATGGAAGTCTGGGCATTTACGGGGCTTACGACCGTCATAGGCTGGTTTAAGTGATCACTTTACACACGTGTAACATTCACCAATTCTACCCATTATTGACAACCACACTACTCAAATTCTTGGAAGTTCTATATATATGAACCAATTTAGAAACCTTGTTCATGAATCACTAGAACTTCACTAGAGACATCTATTGGTGAGATGTAAAGAAGCTTTTTATTAAGCAGAAACTCTTATATTAGTATGTGAGATCGGAATCCTGACAAATCAAATAACTTTGTTTGAAAATCACTATAAATATTTTATTTTAACTTAATTATGATGTCTACCGGTTTCCAAGCTAACCGCTTCTTTATCAAGACTGATTAATACTAAAACACTATCTACTGTACAATATTCTTATGCTCATTTCCAGGAACGAATCGGTGATTACCTGTCCTCGAGCCGCGACCACAAGGCCGTGGGGCGGAGGCCATTCGACAAGATGGCCACCCTGCTGGCTTACCTCGGCCCCCCAGAGCATAAGCCGGTCGATTCACAGTATGTCAACTCACAGTATGTCTATTCTTAGTATGTCTATTTACCATATATCAATTCATAATATGCTGTGGATTGCACGGATTATGGTGCGCTTGCGTCCACCATTCATTGGTTCTCAGAAGGTTGCGTTTATGAAGGATGATAATTAAATTAGATAAGCACTTACTTGGTTTCACATTTTATTCTGCAATATTTCATTCATTCAAACCGTTATCCGCACCCCAATGGTGCATAGGGCACTGCTTCATATAAACGCAGTGTTATCTTGATCGTTTACACATGAAGGAAAGGTGATCAGCCCTCCGTTTCCGGTACCAGTCCAGGGTAATATTGAATAAATATTACAGTGAAAAAATCACGTTTATTTATTTGACCCCCCCTGGGAATCGAACTCGGGACCTCCAGTATGGTAGCCGAGCGTGCTGATCATTACACTGTGGAAGCGGACAAAATCTGTAATATTTAACAATGTTATAAGACTTATCTTCTCCGTCTTAATCCTCATTGCTGAGGGTTGTGACCCTTGCAGAAGCAATGACTCTTCTCCAGTTATCCCTTGACTGCGCTGCACGTAGCGCTCCAACCACTGAGGTGCCTGCTGCTGCCTTAATTTGATTGGTCCATCGTGTGGGGGATCTTCCTCTCCCTCTCTTTCCCTCCAGGCTACCGATCACAACTAGGCGTTCCAGGCTATCCTCGTTGCCACGCGCAACGTGTCCAAAGAATAAGACTTATAGCTATGTTATATTTGTAAGAGATGGATCACTGACCACGTTATATTTTTGATTTTAAATAGCTTATTGAAATGACTATGCGGCTAGTGGTAACTGTAGATAGGTCTGGTTGCGATGGTGGCTGACGACAAGGGAGAATGAATTCCCTGTTGCCAGTCCTTCTAAAGATTCCATGTTCTCTAAGCCTAAGACAAATGTCGGAAAGGAAAACTAACCCAAGCAACAGCTCAATAAGGTACACAAAGCACAACATATCGCTCACTCCTTTCAACAACGTCATAAATCAAAAATCGTCAATTTTCAGTTGTGCATGTTTTCGGAATGCCCAGAAAATGCACTATATCCCAGCAAAAGCGGCATATTTTAAACTTAATATTTACCCGCTACAGGGCAGAAAGTGTTGTTTCTACATTTTGAAGAAAAGTTATTGTTTAATTATTTTTTTAAATTTACTAAATATTTTTCAAATGGAGAAAAAACCTTCAGGTTTTACCTAAAAAGATCTGTTGCACAGTAAAAAGTTCAATAAGTTGCTTGATATTTATTTTTAATACATTTCATTAACTGGAGAAGAGTCATTGCTTCTGCAAGGGTCACAACCCTCAGCAATGAGGAATAAGACGGAGAAGAAGACATTTTATTATATTCTTAAAGTTTAACAACAATCTCCTGAAAAATCAAGTTTTTTTTTATAAATGACATTGTTGAAAGGAGTAAGCGATATGTAAAATCACACACATCACACTAACATTCAAACAGACCTAAACAAATCAGCTTGGTATATAATAAACAAGGGATTTCAAAGAGATACAACAATAAAAAAAAAGTATAAGCAGAGCGTACTAAATATTTGTAATTCTCATTCCAGCCTCCTGTTCTCTTCGTACGCGCGCTGGTCTTCCATCGACATGTCGTCCACGAACTTCGAAGAGATCATGGTGAAGCACAACATGCACGAGAAGGAAGAGTTCAAGAGCATCAAGAGCCTCAACATCTTCTACCAGGCGGGCACCTCCAAACAGGGCTACCCCGTCTTCTACTACATCGCGCGCAGATACAAGTAAATACCTCACGCCTTTCTACTCTACTTCTTGTGTGCTAGTGGGACGGAAGGTCTGCTGATGACAGTCAACAGTCCGCCTTCTCCTGAGGAGTGCAACGTGGTTTCCTCCCAGCAATGAGATAATGCTGACAAGTTTCAGATTAGCCCACACTAGATTATCCCTCCTGTTCCCAACACAGATTCAAATAAAACATATTTAACCGGATCCACGCGGCTCGCATAACCGTATGTGTTTTTACAAAACATGCCCCATACGCGGCTGACATAAGCGTTTGTGTTTTTACATTGCTCCAAGTTTCCAACCTCAGTTCAACTTGGAGGGATTTTTTTCATGGTGTGGAACTTTGAATAAAATAATACGTCAATCCTCGGCCTTATGACATCTGTTGAAATATCTGACTAATAATTTGTAACATCACAAGGATAAATAAAAGAACAGATCCCTGATTTTTCTCAAGGTCGGTAATTAGTCCGCGCCATAATCATGCCCTATATATGTCTCACTCTCGACGCTATGCATCGCCAGTGGGTAAGAGTAACACACGATGCGTGCTTTGATTTATTTATGTTACGATCTTATTTGTTTATATTACGATATATTTCAAGAATAATGTGACACAAGTGTATTCTAGAGTACCAAAAAGGCACAATGAATCCCATTGAACGTTTTTGTTTAGGAAAATAAATAGTTTCCTAACTAAATACATGATAAAAGTAATCATTTTAAAAAAAGGCAAAATACTGCCGCGCACGGGCGGCTCTCAGGAACAAAGTTAACGCGGTTTAGCTAGAAGACACAAAAATCCACTAAATGATCTATAAACCATGTACATAATAAGCAAAGTAAATAGTAAATGCAATTCTCATATAAAATAATAATAATAATAATAAAAGACTCGCTTGATATTTAAATGCTAAAAATGAATTAAATGAATTATATATATCGCTCACTCCTTGCGACCATATTCGGTCTATTGTGACCTTTCTCTGTGTCATAGCTCACTCCCAAGACCTACATGAGTCATGTAACTCACGACCTGTCTTGGTGGTAGGAGCTTCACCTTCTCGGAGTCCAGTAGAGGTCCTCCAAGGATATACTTTAATTGCGAGCGAGTGCGTCGCAATTATAGAGAATATGAATGGGTGTTTCGTTATCCTCCATACACACTCTCCGATTATTCCAACTCCTGACCTAAGTATGTGACATATCGCTCACTCCTTTCAACAACGTAATAAATCAAAAATGATCAATTTTCAGTTGTGTCCAATGTTTTCAAAATGCCCAGAAAATGTACTATATCCCAGCAAAAGCGGAATATTTTTAACTTAATTTTTACTGCTGACAATTCGTCGGCAGTTCTCGTCAGAACTTCGGGACGCGGATCTGACTTGGGAGGATGCGAGGGAGCTGGCAGCCGACAGAAAAGCCTGGAGACAGTTTGTGGACTCCATATGCTCCACCTATGGAGCGGATATGGTTATAAATAATTTTTACCCACTATAGGGCAGAAAGTGTTGTTTTTGCATTTTGAAGAAAAGTTGTCGTTAATTTTTTTTTAAATAAACTTAATATTTTTCAAATGGAAAAAAACCTTGTTTTACCGAAAAAGATCTGTTGCACAGTAAAAAGTTCAATAAGTGGCTTGATATTTATTTTTAATACATTTTATTATATTCTAACTAACTAACTAACTAACCATCACGCCGCTTCCCCGCAGGGGTAGGCAGAGAGAATAGAGCGCCACACCACTCTGTCCTTGCAAACATTCTTCGCCTCTTCCACGTTCATGCATCTCCTCATACATACCCGCCGATTGTTACGACTCCTAACCTGACCACTTTCAAGTATTTGGCATACCTGATCGTGCCATGTTTTTCTCGGTCTTCCTCTGCTTCTTTTCCCGCTAACATTCGCCTCATAAATTTGTTTTACCGTTCTTTCCTCACTCATTCGTTCTACATGTCCAAACCATCTCAACACACCTTTCTTAATTTTATCGATAATGCTTATCTCAGCTTTGCATTCTTTCCTTATTTCACTATTCGCACATCTATCATACATCGTTTTGTTACACATTCTTCTGAGAGATCGCATTTCGACTGCATTCAGTCTACTTTCATCCTTCTTTTGCCAACTCCATGTTTCACTTCCATACATTAGAGTTGGAACCAGGACTCCGTTGTGCACTGCCAGTTTAGCTTCCGCTGATAGGTTTTTATTTGCTATAACTGATTTCAGTGCACCGTTCACTTTGTTCCCAGCATTCACTCTCCTTTCTATATCTTTATCAATCTTTCCATCCCTAGAAAACATACTACCCAAATACACGAAATCATCTACCTGTTCCAAAATCTCTCCGTTTACCAATATTTCACATTCAGATCTGCATTCTTCTCTTTCAAAAACCATAATCTTAGATTTGCTAACATTCATCAATAAGTCACTTTCCTTGCACACATTATACACTTTTGTCACCAACGCCTGCAGGTCTTCTCTGCTATCGGCAAGAAGAACAGCATCGTCAGCATACAAAAGGCAACAGACAGTCAAATTATTCATTCTGGCTCCAACATTTAAATCTTTCAGTTCTTTCATGCAATTATCCATGTATAGGTTAAACAGCCACGGTGACATTACACATCCCTGCTTAACACCTTTAGAGATGCTAAGCCAGGATGAAAATGAACCACTTACCCTTATGCATGCAGTGCTATCCTCGTACAAGGATGCTATGCCTTGGATAAGTTTACTGCTTACCCCATACTCAGATAACACCTTCCATAGCTTCGTTCTATCAACTCGGTCATACGCTTTCTGCAAATCCACAAAAGCACAGAAAAGCTTTTGGTTTTTGGACAAAAACTTTTCAGTAATGTTGCGCAAGGCAAAAATTTGATCCGTACATCCTCTCCCATTCATAAATCCACTCTGGACATCCCACACTTTGTCCTTTGTTATGGTTCTCACTCTTTCAATAAGGATTCGACCATACATCTTGCCAACAGCACTCAATAGACTGATTGCTCTATAGTTCCCACATTCCACCCTAGAACCTTTACCCTTGTAGAGAGGCATTATAACTGCCCTTCTCCAATCCACCGGAGTATAACTCTCCTCCAGACAACGGTTAAAGAGCCTATGCAACCATGTGAGAACTATTTTGCCACCATCGAAACTTTAAAAATGAAATCCTGAAAAATCAAACTGAAACTGAAAATTTACAATTTTTGATTTATGACGTTCTTGAAAGGAGTGAGCGATATGTCAATCAAATCAACAAAAAAAGACCGCAAAACTGACGTCGCAGATCCGATTCCACATCTCCACTAACATATGAAAGAAATCCAACAACAGTGCGTACACACGTCAAAGTTACAGATGTGAATGAAATGATCCCAAACTTCCACACTGAAGTGATTGAACCCATTGGATACCTGACGATGGCGAGCATCAGGCCTTCGATGGAGGTGACGCTGAGGTGTTCGGCCGGCTGCTCGTTCTTGCTGTTGTCCAGGATGCTCTTCATGATGGAAAAGAAATGCTGAGAAAGTACAGATTTCAAGGAGGATAACAATATATGAAATAAATCTATACTTTCAAAAGCATTAGCTAACATGTGAAGCCGCGGAAGCGGAGAGAACATGGCATAGTTTGCATTATGTACAAATACTGCAAATACAGATTTTTGCCTAGTACCTCTTTGGCGCATGCTAAGCTTTATTTAATTTAGGAGATCAGGGCTGTCCAAAAAATTGTTAAGAATTTTATATAACAGAACCATGTAGAGATACCTCAGAAACTTCTTAATACCATCCCTTATACCAATATCATCCCTTATACCATACCTCATACCTCAGAAACTTCTTAATCAAGTAATTGCTCTTTCCTTAACAGGATCGGAGAGACGAACGGAGATCTCCTCATCTACCACGTGATCCTGACCCTGAAGCCCTTCTGCCACGCGCCCTTCGAGCTGGTCGTGGACTTCACGCACACATGCTCCGACAACCGGTTCAGGTGAGCATCACATCCTCGCGGAGAGCCGTATCCGCGAGCCGTACGCCATTTCTTCCAGTGACCTTTGCCCGCGTCTTGTTTCCAGGACCGAGTTCCTCCAGAAGTGGTTCTACGTGCTGCCGGAAGTCGCGTACGTGAATATCCACGCGTGCTACATTTATAACTGCAACAGCTGGGTGAGGGAATATACCAAGTTCCATGATCGAATGCTGGCGCCTATCAAGGTTGGATTTTTAAAAATATAATCTTGATTTTTTTTAACGCATTCGGCATTTACTTTTTGGCGAGAAATGATTAAATTTTATCAAAACTAGTTTTTTTACCACTTGAATATTATATTGTGACATCTAGTTTCGGAAGCTACAGTTGCTTCCATCTACGGATTTAAATATATACCGTAGAACGGGGCTACTTGAACTTTGATGTGTTACTTGAGCCCAGTACAAAAAAAAATTTAGATTTGTATTTGGTCTACAATAATGAACGTATGGACATGATTCATTGTTTCCCTGACAGGTGACACTTATTGTCACGATACGTTCATTATTGTAGACCAAATGCACATATTTTTTTTGTACTGGGCTTTTGTAACAACACACCAAGATGACAACACCAAGTTGTAGTAACAGCACTAAGATGAAGCTTGTCAGGAGCTTGGTCCACTCCATTTTTCTCTATGCTGCTGAAACATGGACTATAAAAGCAGCAGAAAGGAGAAAAATTGATGCCTTCGAAATGTGGTGTTGGAGGCGCATGCTCCGAATTCCATGGACAGCTAGACGCACCAATGAGTCCATTCGCCAGGAACTACGCTTGGATGGCTTGTCTCTGGCCAATATCTGTACCCGACGGATTCTCCAGTTCTTTGGACACGTTGCGCGTGGCAACGAGGATAGCCTGGAACGACTAGTTGTGATCGGTAGCCTGGGGGGAAAGAGAGGGAGAGGAAGATCCCCCACACGATGGACCGATCAAATTAAGGCAGCAGCAGGCACCTCAGTGGTTGGAGCGCTACAGCGCAGTCAAGGGATAACTGGAGAAGAGTCATTGCTTCTGCAAGGGTCACAACCCTCAGCAATGAGGATTAAGACGGAGAAGAAGAGGGCTTTTGTACTATACGTAGTTAAGTAACACACCAAAGTTCAATTAGCCCCGTTCTACAGTACTTTGGAAAATAGTTTTATTCAAAAGAGTGTTTTGTCTTTATTTAATGAAAAAAGTAATCTAACTATCACCGAGAATCTAACGCCATAACGCTCTTTGCCTCTTCTGCATTCATGCACCTTCTCAAACATTTTTTTATCTATTTATTTATTTATTTATTTTCATAATACATAGATACATTCAATATACATATTCATTTCATATACACATTTATTATACGTATTACGGCTCTTTAGGCATGGCCTGTGTTGAGCCGAATACTAACATGGTAATACAAAGTTTATATATATTTTTTTTAATTTTTAATATATATATAATTTTTTTAATGGTTAGATTATAAACATAACATACAGGAGATACAAAAATATTTTATGTTTTAAGGTTTTTCAATGTGATAATTACACCTGGACTTTAATTAATTCACTTTCCACCTTGTCCCTTCCAATGTTAAGTAACCATCGACGGACACTGTTCTTAAAGACCTGATCACTCCTGGAAATCTTAATGGTTTCGGGCCCACTGATCATTTGAGACAGCTGACTACGCCCAAGTATTTGACACCAGTGATCACTTTGTAAAGTAAAGCATGATTCTACATTTTCATTTCATAACGTGGTAATATTTTTCTTTGTAATTAAGTGGTTATGAAATAGTAAAATAAACAATGCGCTGCTTTGTAATTAAAGAAACGACAATCAAAGTCTATTCTATAATAATCTTTTATAATTCACATATCGCTCACTCCTTTCAAGAACGTCATAAATCAAAAAACTTGATTTTTCAGTAGAACGTTTTAAAAGTTTAAAAATATAATACAATGTATTAAAAATAAGTATCAAGCCACTTACTGAACTTTTAACTGTGCCACAGATCGTTTTAAGTAAAACCTGAAGGTTTTTTCTCCATTCGAAAAATATTTAGTATATTTAAAAAACAATTAAACAATACCTTTTCTTCAAAATGCAAAAATAACACTTTCTGCCCTGTAGCGGGTAAATATTAAGTTCAAAATATGGCTCTTTTGCTGGGATATAGTACATTTTCTGGGCATTCCGAAAACATGCGCAACTCAAAATTTACGATTTTTGATTTATGACGTTCTTGAAAGGAGTGAGCGATATAATATGACACATTCACCAAACACCATATTTTTTCATCTGACGTCTATTGTTTTTCCCAGTGCGACACATGTGCCACGTCTGGTGGTAGATTTGCGCGATCTGCCTTACCGACTGTCACAATTGTGATGGTCGGCACTACATGTATTTAATATAATCTGTTCTTAGGTATTTTATTTACATCTCCTCCCTCGGGGAAGAAAATTCACAGTAAAATTTTCACTCATCCTCCTATGGATCATCTCTTTCTCACCTCCTACCCATGATTAACCGGATCCACGCGGCTCGCATAAGCGTATGTGTTTTAACAAGACATGCCCCATACGCGGCTGACATAAGCGTTTGTGTTTTCACTTTGCTCCAAGTTTCCAACCTCAGTTCAACTTGGAGGGATTTTTTCATGGTGTGGAACTTTGGATAAAATAATACGTCAATCCTCGGCCTTATGACATCTGTTGAAATATCTGACTAATAATTTGTAACATCACAAGGATAAATAAAACAACAGATCCCTGATTTTTCTTGCGGTCGGTAATTAGTCCGCGCCATAATCATGCCCTATATCTGTCTCACTCTCGACGCTACGCATCGCCAGTGGGTAAGAGTGACACACGATGCGTGCTTTGATTTATTTATGTTACGATCTAATTTGTTTATATTACGATATATTTCAAGAATAATGTGACACACGTGTATTATAGAGTACCAAAAAGGCACAATGAATCCCATTGAACGTTTTTGTTTAGGAAAATAAATCGTTTCATAACTAAATACATGATAAAAGTAATCATTTAAAAAACGGCGAAATACAGCCGCGCACGGGCGTCTCTTAGGAACAAAGTTAACGCGTTTAAAAGGTTAAAAAACTAAAATTTCGGACATTTTATTTATGCTTGAATATAGTAAATTTTGGGGACATCTTTGTCTTATTTTTTGACATCTCATCAAAAATGAAGAAGGATATGAAAGTCTGCGCATTTACGGGGCTGACGACCGTCATAGGCTGGTTTAAGTGATCACTTTACACACGTGTAACATTCACCAATTCTACCCATTATTGACAACCACACTACTCAAATTCTTGGAAGTTCTATATATATGAACCAATTTAGAAACCTTGTTCATGAATCACTAGAACTTCACTAGAGACATCTATTGGTGAGATGTAAAGAAGCTTTTTACTAAGCAGAAACTCTTATATTAGTATGTGAGATCCGAATACTGGATTATAATCACACATTGGTGAATGTTACATGTGTGTAAAGTGATCACTTAAACCAGCCTTTGACGGTCGTCAGCCCCGTAAATGCCCAGACTTCCATATTCTTCTTCATCTTTGATGAGATGTCAAAAAATAATATGAAAATAACTCCTGTAATTGGAGAAAATCCAGATTTTGTGAACAAGTATTTGGACACACTCAAAATGTTTTAGACATCTTTGTCATCCAGCATGCGTTCGTGTCTCAATGTATACTTCTTCTTCTTCTTCTTTATGTAGATCCTAGGGACCTGTTGGTGCCTCCCCATGTCGCTCTTGGGATGTTGACTCCCAGCTGCCTTTCCATCTTTTCGCAGGTCTGCCTGGGGGTCTGCGTCCTTCAGGGTTGCCTTGGAGGGCGAGGGTTGCCTTGGAGTCTGTCTTCTGACATTCTGTTTATATGTTACTTCCAGTATCGCCTTCGTTGTCGTCCCCGCCTCACGATATCCTGTGTATACTTGACATATTATTTTTTGACATCTCATCAAAGATGAAGAAGAATATGGAAGTCTGGGCATTTACAGGGCTGACGACCGTCATCGGCTGGTTTAAGTGATCACTTTACACACGTGTAACATTCACATTAAAGTGAATGTTACACGTGTGTAAAGTGTGTAAAGTACAACATATTATTTTTTGACATCTCATCAAAAATGAAGAAGAATATGGAAGTCTGGGCATTTACAGGGCTGACGACCGTCATCGGCTGGTTTAAGTGATCACTTTACACACGTGTAACATTCACATTAAAGTGATCACTTAAACCAGCCGATGACGGTTGTCAGCCCCGTAAATGCCCAGACTTCCATATTCTTCTTCATCTTTGATGAGATGTCAAAAAATAATATGAAAATAACTCCTGTAATTGGAGATAATCCAGATTTTGTGAACAAGTATTTGGACACACTTAAAATGTTATACTTGACATCACTTATTGGGTGTTTCAGGGAAACAGGAAGCTCATATTCATAGACAACAAGGACAAGCTGAACGACGTCATCGAGATAGACCAGCAGAAGCTCCCCGGAGCCACGCTCTCTCTGGACGAGGACCTGAAGGTCTTCAACAACGCGCTGAAGCTGTCCCACAAGGACACCAAGGTGGCCATAAAGGTAGGTGGCAGAGTACCAGACTGTAGACCTTCACAAAGGCACGCCGGGAGCAGTCGAGTGCATGGAGAGATGATCTGAGACTGTCAACAGCCCAATGAACTATACCAGTGTTCCGCAAACTTTTTCTGTTCAAGGTACACCTGCACAGAGTGAATGGTGCACTGAAATCAGTTTTAGCAAATAAAAATCTATCAGCGGAAGCTAAACTGGCAGTACACAATGGAGTTCTGGTTCCAACCCTTATGTATGGAAGCGAAGCATGGAGTTGGCAAAAGAAGGATGAAAGCAGACTGAATGCAGTCGAAATGCGATCGCTCAGACGAATGTGTGGCAAAACGATGTTCGATAGATGTTCGAATGATGAAATAAGGAAAGAATGTAAGGCTGAGATAAGCATTATCGATAAAATTAAGAAAGGTGTGTTGAGATGGTTTGGACATGTGGAGCGTATGAGTGAAGAAAGAACGGTTAAACAAATTTATGAGGCGAATGTAGTTGGAAAAAGAAGCAGAGGACGACCGAGGAAAACTTGACACAATCAGGTATGTCAAATACTTGAAAGCGGCCGGGTCAGGAGTCGTAATAATCGTCGGGTATGTATGAGGAGATGCATGAATGTAGAAGAGGCAAAGAATGTTTGCAAAGACCGAGTGGTTTGGCGTTCGATTCTCTCTGCCTACCCCTGCGGGGAAGCGGCGTGATGGTTAGTTAGTTAGTTAGGTACACCTGCCAAATGAAGAATTTTTAGAGGAAAAGAAAAAAAAACAAGTTTATTTTAAATTGATTTATTATAAAAGTTAATATAATCTGAAAACATATATTATATAACATATCGCTCACTCTTTTCAAGAAAGTCATGAATAAAAAAAACTTGATTTTTCAGGAGAGCGTTTTTAAAGTTTTAAAATACAGTACATATTATTAAAAATAAATATCAAGCCACTTCGAAATTGGTTCATATATTTAGAACTTCCAAGAATTTGAGTAGTGTGGTTGCCAATAATGGGTAGAATGGGTGAATGTTACACGTGTGTAAAGTGGTCATTTAAACCAGCCTATGACGGTCGTCAGCCCTGTCTTCCATATTCTTCTTCATCCTTGATGAGATGTCAAAAAATAGTATTTGTTCATTTGTTTTAGCTCCAATGTATTCACAGACGAATTGACATTTCTAGGTGGGCCCTACGGCCATCCAGATAACCTCTTCGGAAAAAACCAAAGTCCTATCGCACTCCGTACTGCTGAACGATGTGTACTACGCTTCCGAAATTGAAGAGGTACTACATTTTATAAGTATTGCAAGCGTTTCTAGCATGTACTGAAGCACTTTGAACATATGTTTGAGAACTATAATTTATATTTTAATCGATCTAAGGTCGAATTTCAGGTCTGCCTTGTCGACGACAACCAGTTCACTCTGACCATTACCAACGAGAGCGGTCCACTCAGCTTTATACACAACGATTGCGACAGCATCGTGCAGTCTATCATACACATACGCAACCGCTGGGAGCTCAGTCAACCGGTAAGGCTTGTTCATATACACAATCGCTGGAAACTTGATTGGGAAGGCTTGTTCACGTACGCAATTTCTGAGAACCCAGTCGACCAGTAAGGCTCATTCATGAACACAATCGCTGGGAACTTGATTGGGAAGGCTCGTTCATGTACACGATTGCTGGAAACTTGACTGGTAAGGCTTGTTCACGTACACATACGCAATCGCTGGGAGCTCAGTCAACCGGTAAGGCTTGTTCATATACACAATCGCTGGGAACTTGATTGGGAAGGCTTGTTCACGTACGCAATTTCTGAGAACCCAGTCGACCAGAAAGGCTCATTCATGTACACAATCACTGGGAACTTGACTTGTAAGGCTCGTTCATGTACACGATTGCTGGAAACTCAGGCGACCAGTAAGGCTCATTCATGTACACAATCGCTGGGAACTTGACTGGTAAGGCTTGTTCTTGTACACAATCGCTGGGAACTTGACTGGTAAGGCTTGTTCATGTACACGATTGCTGGAAACTCAGGCGACCAGTAAGGCTCATTCATGTACACAATTCCTGGGAACTTGACTGGTAAGGCTTGTTCTTGTACACAATCGCTGAGAACTTAACTGGTAAGGCTTGTTCACGTATACAATTGCTGGGAACTTGATTGGTAAGGCTTGTTCATGTACAGGATTGGTGGAAATTCAATCAACTGCTAAGGCTTGTTCACAATTTCTTAGAACCCATAATTTTTCGAATTATGACATTATTTATGAATCAAATAATATGTATTAGATAAATAATATCTAAAAGATCACTATCATGATTGACCGAGGAGTTTCCCCCAGGACTCGGTGACGGTGCACCAGAAGATCCGGCCCAAGGACGTGCCGGGCACGCTGCTCAACATGGCGCTGCTGAACCTCGGCAGCGCGGACCCGTCCCTGCGCACGGCCGCCTACAACCAGCTCTGCGCGCTCACCGCCACCTTCGACTTAAAGATAGAGGGCCAGCTGCTGGAGACCTCAGGTGAGAGACAAAACTCCCAGACAATCCAGATTTGAGGTTATGTTGACTTAGATGACTTGCGTTTCGCATTTTTTACTTCTTAACACACTATCTGTGGGCGGATTCGCGCTCATAATAGAGTTAAATATTATTTATTGTAACTGCAGACAGTTGGTAGAATTCCATATTGAATTGTTGGGTTATATATCCAAAATTAAACATAGTTTATTTGGTTGAATTCTACATTTATTTATGTATATGTTAATACGTGACGCGTTTGTACGCGTAACAAAATATCATTATATACTAACAATACATAATTGCAATTATTAGGTCTAGGAGTACAAATAAATTCCACCGAAATACCCACCATTATATGTTAATGTGATGAATACGATGCAGTGCCCTATGCGCCGTTGGGTGCGGATAGAGATTTAAAAAAATGTGTATTTAACTGCCTTGATATAAAATTTTCAGGAATTTTATCTTTGTAATTTTTTCACCCACCTAATTTTTTTTCCTATAGGTCTCTGCATACCCTCCAACAACACCATCTTCATCAAGTCTGTGAGCGAGAAGCTGGCCACCAACGAACCACACCTTACCTTGGAGTTCCTCGAGGAATGCATACAGGTAAGTTCAGACCAGGTTCGAATCCAGCTACTATACTGCACTCTCCGCGAAATTTGGGAATATCAAACACGACAGGCGCCGTGGCGTAGTTGGGTAGACGCTCGACTGCGAAACTGGCGTCGCAGGTTCTATCCCGCCAATTGCAAAATGAATTCAAGAAAGATTTATTTTCAATTGATCTGGGTGTTTGTGATTTATTTTTCACATTTACCTTCCCTGTCCTGACTATCCTACCTGCAGACAGGCAACTTAAATAGACGCTTTGTAGTTATTACTTTAAAAATAGTGCGTTCCAATACGAGGCCTTACTCATTATTATTCTAATAATTCAAACCCCTCAAAATATCCTACAATTACAAAAAAAACCTGTTTTTTTATGGACCGGAAAGGGTTAATAATTGTTTTAGATTTGTATGGAAATCATAGTACGCAGCTCGCAGCAAATATGAACTGGGGTATTTTGGTACCCCCCTTCGGATCACGTGCATGATCAGTAAGGGAAAGATTAAATATAACTAACTAACTAACTAATCATCACGCCGCTTCCCCGCAGGGGTAGGCAGAGAGAATAGAGCGCCACACCACTCTGTCCTTGCAAACATTCTTCGCCTCTTCCACGTTCATGCATCTCCTCATACATACCCGCCGATTGTTACGACTCCTAACCTGACCACTTTCAAGTATTTGGCATACCTGATCGTGCCATGTTTTTCTCGGTCTTCCTCTGCTTCTTTTCCCACTAACATTCACCTCATAAATTTGTTTTACCGTTCTTTCGTCACACATTCGTTCCACATGTCCAAACTATCTCAACACACCTTTCTTAATTTTATCGATAATGCTTATCTCAGCTTTGCATTCCTTCCTTATTTCACTATTCGCACATCTATCATACATCGTTTTGTCGCACATTCTTCTGAGAGATCGCATTTCGACTGCATTCAGAAATGAAAGTGAAAGATTAAATATGATGTTATGTTTTAGGGTTTCCGGGGATCCACCATAGAGCTGAAGCATTTGTGTCTGGAGTACATGACCCCGTGGCTGGCCAACCTAGTCAGGTACGCTATCCTTCTGAGATACTTTTTAAAATTATTCAAATGTGATATTAACTTAAATTACTTGTGATTTTATTCGGTTTCGGGATATCATGTTGTCACGATAGTGAGATACTTCCATATATGGGATATGATACAAACTACGCACGATGGAATATTCTTTTGGTGATTTTATGTACTTATAGAAAAATGTGTGATTTGCTCCGCGGGCCACAAAAAGACACCCGGCGGACCGCATGCGGCCCACGGGCCATGGGTTCGCCACCCTTGCACTAGACGATACAATACTGTTAACCTTTTAACAGTGTTAACTTTGTTCCTGATAGCCGCCCGTGCGCGGGGCGGTATTTTTCCGTTTTTTAAATGATTACTTTTATCATGTATTTAGTTAAGAAACGATTTCCTAAACAAAAACGTTCAATGGGATTCATTGTGCCTTTTTGGCACTCTATAATACACTTCTGTCACATTATTAGTGTATAAACAAATAAGATCACAACATAAACAAATAAAAGCACGCATCGTGTGTCACTCTTACCCACTGGCGATGCGTAGCGTCGAGAGTGAGACAGATATAGGGCATGATTATGGCGCGGACTAATTATCGACCTCAAGAAAAATCAGGGATCTGTTCTTTTATTTATCCTTGTGATGTTACAAATTATTAGTCAGATATTTCAACAGATGTCATGAGGCCAAGGATTGACGTATTATTTTATCCAAAGTTCCACACCATGAAAAAATCCCTCCAAGTTGAACTGAGGTTTGAAATACGGGGCACGTTTTGTGAAAACACATACGGTTATGCGAGCCGCGCGGATCTGGTTAAACTTGTGATAAGTTTTGTAATAAAATAGCATGTATTAATTGTGTGTAGGTTCTGCAAGCCGTCCGACGAGTCCAAGAGGCAGAAGCAGGTGGCGCAGATCCTGGAGAAGCTGATCATCCTCACCATCGAGGAGGTGGAGATGTATCCCAGCATCCAGGCTAAGATCTGGGGCTCCATCGGCCAGGTGCCCGAGCTCATCGACATGGTCCTAGACAACTTCATCCAGAGGAGCGTCTCCTCGGGTAACTGCGCCTTCCCGACTCCCCGTTCCGCTGCTGATTCCGGATTTGTGTACCCCGTCAATTTAAAATCAACGCAACCCTATTTTGTAACATTTTGAGTATGTCCAAATCCTTGTCAACTCGGCTGTCCAAACTCAAAACACAGTAAGGGACATTTTTTTCGTAGTACCTTTTTTTGCATTTTTGACCAATTGGTTGCTACTTAGTCCAAAAATCCAAAAAAAAAAAGTACAACAAAAAAATGTCCCTTACTGTGTTTTAAGTTTGGACAGCCGAACTGCTTGATACAGACATCATACATTATTAAACCCTTATCCGCACCCGATGGTGCATAGGGCACTACATCATATAAACGCAGTGTTATCTTGACCGTTAACACATGATGGAATGGTTATCAGCCCTCAGCTTCAGGTACTAGTCCAGGATAATATTGAATAAATATTAGAGTAAAAAAAGCACTTTATTCATTTGACCCCCTCTGGGAATTGAACTCGAGACCTCCAGTATGGTAGCCAAGCTAGCCAACCATACACTACGGAGGCGGTGTATCTTCTACATACAATACACATTTAAAAATAAGCATTAATATATTAATCTCTTTTATATTGGTAGTATGTTGAGTTCTTCTCTCTAATATTTTTACATTCTAAAGGTGAAGACTGACCTCCACTTTTGGTCCTAACAAAACACGTTACGATACGAGAATTCATATAGTCAGTACAGGGAGCCGAGCGCTGCATCCATAGTTTCGGATGGTTGCCGCAAGCGATGTTACGACGTTACGTTACGACGAAACGCTCCGGTCAGTCTCCACCTTTATATCTTTTTGTCTGGTGTTGAGTGTTGAGTGATGGTCTGGGAGGCTCATGGTGGTTTGACTCCGCAGGTCTGGGGTCCCCTATGGTGGAGATCATGGCGGATACCGCGGTGGCGCTGGCCTCGGCCAACGTGCAGCTTGTAGCCAAGAAGATCATCGGCCGGATGTGTCGGGTAAGGAGTTTGTATAAGAAAATTTATAGAATTAAGAAATATAAAATACATTTTTCAAACTCAAATAAGATTTGATTAACACGCTGTCGGCGGGACACGGCATTTGCCGTTTTTTGCGGACTGTCAAATGCCGTTTTTGTCGACTGTCGGTTATCGGCAGGAAACGGCAATATACGGGTTTGTTATCAGCGTGAAATAAAACGCGTTGAAGGGTAATCTGCTTCCTGGGTGCTAGGCGACAGTCTGTTGACGTTATTTGAGATGCCTTGTCCGGATTGGCTAGTGTGTCGCTTGTAAAGACATCGCCAGAAATCTACAGTTTTTATGCGATCTCAATCTCCAGTTTAGTTTGAGTCATGTCACGTATTGGACTATTTTCATACCGCTCGCACTGTTTTGTTTACTGTTTGGTATGTTATTATTTGAATATATTAGCATTGTATAGGGAATGATGCCTCGGAGGGGAAGACTATTTTTTATAGTTTACAATGCTTCTAAAATTGTGAAATACGGAATACTTAATTAAAAATTATGATTATAATTAATTTTTGATGATCAAATGTCATTTATGATTTCTTTGAAAATTTCAATCGAAAATATTATTTGGTTTAGAAATTGTGTCAATTTTAAGAAAGCGATATATTTTTGCACTAATCGCGAAAAACGTCCGCTATAGGCTAGAGTCTATTGTTCGAAGCGCCCGACTACAATGTGTTAAAAGAGATTTTTTGCAATGAAACTCCGCACAGTCATATTCCAATTTTGAAATAATAAAATGGTCAAAAAATGCAAAGAAAGCAATGCATGGAATCTTTATTTTGTAGAATCTGTTTGAGTTTTCCAAAAGCCGGCAGTGCGTTTGTGTTCTATCCATTTTTAATACAAGTTTTACTCCGTTAATACTCTATCTTAAAATTATAGTGACACGTGTTTTGATACGTTCCGCATCATTTACAAACAATGTGTATTTATTTATTAATTTCAGGTGGTGGACAAGACGTGTCACTCCCCGACTCCGGCGTTGGAGCAGCATCAGATGTGGGACGACATTGCCATCCTCGCCAGATACTTGGTACACATGTCGCTCACTTTTTCAAGAACGTCATAAATCAAAAAACTTGATTTTTCAGAACGTTTTGAAAGTTAAAAAATATAATGCAATGTATTAAAAATAAATATCAAGCCACTTATTGAACTTTTAACTGTGCAACAGATCTTTTTAGGTAAAACTTGAAGGTTTTTTCTCCATTTGAAAAATATTTAGTATATTTAAGAAAAATTATTAAACAATACCTTTTCTTCAAAATGCAAAAACAACACTTTCTGCCCTGTAGCGGGTAAATATTAAGTTAAAAATATGCCGCTTTTGCTGGGATTTAGTACATTTTCTGGGCATTTCGAAAACGTGCACAACTGAAAATTTATGATTTTTTATGTATGACGTTCTTGAAAGGAGTGAGCGGTCTTATCTCTTGTCTTCTCTAGTTTCAATCCCGTGGATCGGTTGAAAGAGGAGTCATTTCTTCCTCCGATCCGTTTCGATCTCCAGAGATCCTCTTTGGGCCCTTTTGGGATTTGCCATTCCCTATTATTCCCTCTTGGATACTATGCGGAAGACCTAACCTAACATGCGCATTGCATGAGTCTGGGTGAGGACCTATCCAACATCGAATCCATGCTAGTTCGTAAGGAACTCTCACAAGTATAATAAAAGTATATTATTTTTTCGATCGTCATAGGCTGGTTTAAGTGATCACTTTACACATGTGTAACATTCACCAATTCTACCCATTATTGACGACCACACTACTCAAATTCTTGGAAGTTCTATATACATGAACCAATTTAGAAACCTTGTTCTTGAATCACTAGAACTTCACTTGAGGCATCTATTGGTGAGATGTAAAGAAGCTTTTTATTAAGCAGAAACTCTTATATTAGTATTTGGACCCACTCAAAATGTTGTAAATTATAATAGTATAGTAATTAACCTTTCCCTTCCGGTGCTAAAATAAAACACAATTTAGCGATTTTAAATCTGAGATGCGAATATAGTGTCGCGGTTCCCATACACTCTTCACTTGCTGTTTATACGCAAATTTGTTTCCGATATTCACTAAATACCTCCGATGTACCCTCAGACGAATGTGTGGAAAATCATTGTATAACAGAATTAAAAAGGAAGATATAAGAAAGGAATGTAAGGCTGAACGAGGAATAATTGAAAAGATTAGGAAGAGTTCTTTACGGTGGTATTGACATGTGGAGCGAATGGATAATGAGAGAATGACTAAGAAAATATATGTGGCGAATGTAAGAGGGAAAACAGAACTAGGAGGACCGAAAAAGACTTGACACAATCAGATCAATCAGAACATAAAATCTGGCGGTGTCAAAAGTCTGCGTAATCAGAGGGCATATATGGATGTGAAGGAGGCGAGGAGTGTATGTCAGGACAGAAGAGTGTGGCGTTCCATCCTCTCTGCCCACCCCTGCGGGGAAACGGCGTGATGGTAATAGTAGTAGTAGTAGTAGTAGATATTATGGTTATTAGAAGCAATGTGTACAAGGTACACAACACCGGGAAGGGAGGGTCAATGTTGGGATCGATAAATAAACCGCCTGATAACAATGTGTTGTCCTTCATACATAAAAAATAGGATTAATTACTATATCTCAATTCCAGTTGATGTTACTTATGTACTTATGTCTCAATTCCAGTTGATGTTACTTATCTACTTATGACTCAAATCCAGTTGATGTTACTTATGTACTTATGTCTCAATTCCAGTTGATGTTACTTATGTACTTATGTCCCATTTCCAGTTGATGTTGTCCTTCAACAACTGCTTGGATGTGGCCCGCCACCTGCCCTACCTGTTCCACGCGGTGACCTTCCTCGTGTGCTCCGGCTCCCTGAGCATGCGCGCCTCCACGCACGGCCTGGTCATCAACGTCATCCACTCCCTCTGCACGTGCACCAAGCCCAGCTTCTCAGGTGACTCTCTATGTTCTCTGCCCTACCTGTTCCACCTCCACGCACAACGCAATGAGTGGTCTAATACAGTGTTCCGGAAACTTTTTCTGTTCAAGGTCAACTGCCAAATGAAGAAATTTTAGAGGTACACCAAAGATAAAAACAAAGTTTGTTTATTATAGATTGATTATTAAAATTAATATAATGCGAAAATAAATATTACATATTATGTTTAATGCAAAATCTAAGCCTGCTTAACCCGTAAGCTGCGCATCGCATTTTTTGTCGTTTTTATAGTGTGGTAACCCACAACATAATCGAACGAACGAGCATAATCGAACACGCAAGCAAGAAATGCAGAAGGAAGCCGAGCTCGGTCCGAACAAAAACCAGGGCGTCCCATTCCGCTACCGCTCGTCCAGTGATCGAGACGCCCTTCTCCAACTGCGCTTACATTAGAATCACGCGATTATTCTTAAATATTTCTTGACTGTCATTTTCTAGAACTGAATAAATCTGTGTTAAAAGTAATCCGCTTTCATCTTGCTTTCCTTCTGTTAATTTAAGTAGGTGTTCAACTAGAACCCACAATAGAAGTACCGTTCACTGCGCATTGCATGCATAGTCGTTTTTCAACTTTACATATTTATATTAACACCTATGTATAATTTTTTGCACTTAAATTTGGTTTGAGGCATGGATGAATTAGTTCTCTTTGATTTAGTGTCGTAAAATATCAAAATTATTTAAATTTAGTGTCAATTTTATAATGAATACTTCCGGTCGTCCCGTGTTCGTCGCATGCTCTTAGTATCGTATAGTCTGTTCAATCAGTTTAGGCAATCTAAATTATCATTAACTATTTCAATCATTATTATATTTATTAGCTGTTTGGAACGAAAAGGAAGTTATAATTAACCTGTTAACCGGGCGGTCCGCTGTCCAATTCCGCAACTTGTAACGGGTGCGAATACTGATTCACTCCGTGTCTTAAATTCATGTAGAGACATGTATGGATGACTAATACCTTTGTTGTTGGATAAATATACGTCCATATATATATATATATATATACTATGATAAATATATATTTCAAGGACGTATTCATATGTCCTTCCCGTACCCGATATTGTTGACGTTGGACGTATTAATGCGTCCCGTCCGGTTAACAGGTTAATTTAATGATGGATAAACTTATATTGGTGTTCTTTGCAGAGGAGACCCAGCGAGTCCTGCGGCTGTCTCTGGACGAGTTCTCCCTGCCCAAGTTCTACAACTTCTTCGGGATCTCCAAGGTCAAGTCGGCGGCCGTCACGGCCTTCCGCAGCAGCTACCGCCACCCTAACGATAGGTGGTAAGACCTTCACCTCTGTCTTCTCTTTCCTCTTCTTTCTGGCTGCTCTACTGTAACTGCATCTCTCTATTCTACTGTCTTCTTACTACTGTTTCTTCTCTCAATCTTTCTTAGATTTTCTGATAGTTCAGTTACTCAATAGTATTGTAGGCGTGTAGCTACACTGCCAAGTTGGCAACACTGAAAATACGAATTCGCCACGGAGATTCCCGAACGAATTCAACAAAAGCGACCAACCGAAGAGAGGAGACCGAGATTCGCCTGCATCGTTTGGTTCTAAAGGACGTGTATCTAGCTTCACATTTTAATTCAAAGTTTCATTAATTAATTAGATTAAATTATAATAGTTAATATCAATAGTAATTGAAGAGTAAGAACTTATATCAATAAACGATCTGTAAGTAAGAATTCTTTAAATATCCTTTTCTGGCTTCCCGTTTTAATAACACACACACACACAAGGTGACCAAAGTATAGACATGCGTTTTTTACGCCTGCGGTCCGCTGGTGACGGGATTTCGATTTAATTCAGTTTCAATCACTACCATTTTTATACATCTCGCCATAGATAAAGAAGAATATGAAAGTCTGGGAATTAACGGGGCTTACGACCATCATAAGCTGGTTTAAGTGATCACCTATGATTGACAACCACACTATTGAAATTCTTGGAGGCTCTATATATCGCTCACTCCTTTCAAGAACGTCATAAATCAAAAATTGTCAATTTTCAGTTGTGCATGTTTTCGGAATGCCCAGAAAATGTATTATATTTCAGCAAAAGAGGCATATTTTAAACTTAATATTTACCCGCTACAGGGCAGAAAATGTTGTTTTTGCATTTTGAAGGCAAGGTATTGTTTAATTATTTTTTTAAATATACTAAATGTTTTTCAAATGGTAAAAAAACCTTCTGTTTCCGATTTAAATCTTTCTTTTCCTAAAATCGGACATACCCACACTAAACGAGGGACATCTTGCGATGACGTCTCATCACATTCACAAGTAGTTCATTTTTTCATTCAAACCCTTATCCGCACCCCAATGGTGCATAGTCCGCCTCCGTAGTGTAATGGTCAGCACGCTCGGCTACCGTTCTGGAGGTCCCGGGTTTGATTCCCAGGGGGGGAAGTAAAATAAATATAAGTGATTTTTTTCACTGTAATATTTATTCAATACTACCCTGGACTGGTACCTGAAGCGGAGGGCTGATCACCTTTCCTTCATGTGTTAACGATCGAGATAACACTGCGTTTATATGATGCAGTGCCCTATGCACCATAGGGTGCGGATAAGGGTTTGAATGAAAAATGAAATGGTGCATAGGGCACTGCATTATATAAACGCAGTGTTATCTTGATCGTTAACACAAGACGGAAACGTGATCAGCCCTCTGCTTCAGGTCCAGGGTAATATTGACCCATTTTTTATTAATGTTTTACTTGGTAAAAACCACTATTTCTTAAAATCTACTGCGACACGTGTTTCGATGCATTCCGCATCATTTTCAAACACCGTGTCGGAATGCATCGAAACACGTGTCACAGTAGATTTTAAGAAATAGTGGTATTTACCAAGTAAAACATTAATTAAAAATGGATAGATTTTACCACAAAGTGACTGCTGAATCAATTAATAATATTGACCCCCCTGGGAATCGAACCCGGGACCTCCAGAACGGTAGCCGAGCATGCTGACCATTACACTACGGAGGCGGACAAGGAGGTCACAAGTAGAGTTTTGTCTTATTTTAAAACGGAAGAGGTATTCCCGAAATGCAATACTCTGCTGTTAAATTAATTTGCTTGTTTATTTGTTCAGTCGGCTCGGCAACGAGAGGGCGTTCGCTTCCGGAAGCACAGGAACGGATCGGGAGAGGCTGTCCCTGACTTCTCTGGAGGTCATCACCGATGCGCTCCTGGAAATCATGGAGGCCTGCATGAGAGACATTCCCAACTGCGACTGGCTGCACACATGGTAAGTCTGCATACAAAACTAGTGCCCTAGTAAATATCAGAAATCTTTTTACTACTACTACTACTACTACTACTACCATCACGTTTTCATCATCCCCGCAGGGGTAGACAGAAAGGATGGAACGCCACACTCTTCCGTCCCGACATACATTCACCTCCTTCACATCCATACATCTAATCATACATGCCCTCTGATTACGCAGACTTTTGGCACCACTCGTCGTTTCGGTCGTCCTCGTTCTGTTTTCCCGCTCACATTCGCCACATATATTTTCTTAGTCATTCTCTCGTTATCCATTCGCTCCGCATGACCGTAAAGATCTCTTCCTAATCTTTTCAATTATTCCTTGTTACTTACATACCTTTCTTATATCTTCATCTTTAATTCTGTCAAACAATGATTTTCTCACATTTGTCTGAGGGCGAGCATTTCAACAGTTCTCTTTGCTTTCATCCTTCCTTTGCCAGTTCCATGTTTTGCTTCCATACATTAGTGTCGGTACCAGCACGCGGTTGTGAACCGCTAGCTTGGCTTCCATGGACATAAATCTTTGTATTAAATTTTGAGTCACCTTAGTCATTGTTCAGCCGCGCGTGTGTGTCACGGCACACTGGTGTACTGTGGCGATTAGTTACTGAGCCTCGGAAAAAATAAAAAATATCACAATGCTCCAAATTTTAATTTGGAGGCAGAAAGGATGGAACGCCACACTCTTCTGTCCCGACATACACTCCTCGCTCCTTCACATCCATACATCTAGTCATACATAAATAATATTATTCAGTATTATATAATTGTCTGTCTCTTCCTCAGGACTTCTCTGTCCAAGAGTTTTGCTTTCTGCTACAACCCGGCACTGCAGCCTCGGGCGCTCATCGTTTTTGGATGCATCAGTGAGTATCAACCAAGACACAAACATGTGATAATATGTGTGACAGATGTTCAAATGGTGAAATAAGGAAAGAACGCAAGGCTGAGATGAGCACTATCCGTCAAATTACTATTTAAAAATTTTGTTAATCGCAACGAATAAGGCTACGTTTGCCTTGCATTTTGTGGCAAATTTTTAATTAGTTGTTACAGGATATGACTAGTATGGAATTATCTGAATGCAGTTGGAATGCAATCTTTCAGACAATGTGCAGTAAAATTATGTATGATAGATTTTCCAAGGGTGATATAAGGAAAGAATGCAAGGCAATTGAGTATTGACAATATTTTTTAAATACTGAAAAACTTTCCAAAATATAAGGGAAAATTCTCTATTTTATAATATTTCATCTAAAGATAGACAAATCTTTGAAACATAAATGTTACCCGGAGAATTTGGCATTTTTTGTAAAATCGACTTATATGGATCTGTGGGATTTTGAAAGTAGGCGACACATATAGGAGTTCCAAAACTTTGAGTAGTGTACTAAAACTGACATTGATAACCGTCAATCGTGGGTAGAATTGGTGGATGTTACACATGTGTAAAGTGATCACCTAACCCAGCCTACGATAGCCGTAAGCCCTGTAAATACCCAGACTTCCATATTCTTCATTATCAATGTTGAGATGTAAAAAAATGTAATGAATGATTGCGGAGCGCTGCGTTAATGGGTGATTGGTGTGTTGCCAGGCAAGAGCATCATGGACCAGGACATCAAGCAGCTGCTCAGGATCCTGGTGAAGGCGTTGGAGTCCTTCTCCGACATAGCGCTGCTGGAGGCCATCGTGATGTGCCTCACGCGTCTGCAGCCTCTGCTGCGTCCGGTACGTACAATACAATTCTGAATGAACTCATAATGCTCTGAAACACATGGATCCACAAGGTTTTAGCTACGGGTCTATGATGCTCCATGAATGTTTTTTGTGGTGCTATACGGGAATCGTATATGCACACATGGATCTACAAGGTTTTAGCTATGGGTCTATGATGCTCCATGAATGTTTTTTGTGGTGCTATACGGGAATCGTATATGCACACATGGATCTACAAGGTTTTAGCTATGGGTCTATGATGCTCCATGAATGTTTTTTGTGGTGCTATACGGGAATCGTATATGCACACATGGATCTACAAGGTTTTAGCTATGGGTCTATGATGCTCCATGAATGTTTTTTGTGGTGCTATACGGGAATCGTATATGCACACATGGATCTACAAGGTTTTAGCTATGCGTCTATGATGCTCCATGAATGTTTTTTGTGGTGCTATACGGGAATCGTATATGCACACATGGATCTACAAGGTTTTAGCTATGGGTTTATGATGCTCCATGAATGTTTTTTGTGGTGCTATACGGGAATCGTATATGCACACATGGATCCACACAGTTTTAGCTACGGGTCTATGATGCTCCATGAATGTTTTTGGGGTGCCATATGGGAACTGTTTATGCACACATGGATCCACAAGGTTTTAGCTACGGGTCTATGATGCTCCATGAATGTTTTTTGTGGTGCTATACGGGAATCGTATATGCACACATGGATCTACAAGGTTTTAGCTATGGGTCTATGATGCTCCATGAATGTTTTTTGTGGTGCTATACGGGAATCGTATATGCACACATGGATCTACAAGGTTTTAGCTATGGGTCTATGATGCTCCATGAATGTTTTTTGTGGTGCTATACGGGAATCGTATATGCACACATGGATCTACAAGGTTTTAGCTATGCGTCTATGATGCTCCATGAATGTTTTTTGTGGTGCTATACGGGAATCGTATATGCACACATGGATCTACAAGGTTTTAGCTATGGGTTTATGATGCTCCATGAATGTTTTTTGTGGTGCTATACGGGAATCGTATATGCACACATGGATCCACAAAGTTTTTGCTACGGGACTATGATGCTCCATGAATGTTTTTGGGGTGCCATATGGGAACTGTTTATGCACACATATGGATCCACAAGGTTTTAGCTATGGGTCTATGATGCTCCATGAATGTTTTTTGTGGTGCTATACGGGAATCGTATATGCACACATGGATCCACACAGTTTTAGCTACGGGTCTATGATGCTCCATGAATGTTTTTTGTGGTGCTATACGGGAATCGTATATGCACACATGGATCTACAAGGTTTTAGCTATGGGTCTATGATGCTCCATGAATGTTTTTTGTGGTGCTATACGGGAATCGTATATGCACACATGGATCTACAAGGTTTTAGCTATGGGTCTATGATGCTCCATGAATGTTTTTTGTGGTGCTATACGGGAATCGTATATGCACACATGGATCCACAAGGTTTTAGCTACGGGTCTATGATGCTCCATGAATGTTTTTTGTGGTGCTATACGGGAATCGTATATGCACACATGGATCTACAAGGTTTTAGCTATGGGTCTATGATGCTCCATGAATGTTTTTGGGGTGCCATATGGGAACTGTTTATGCACACATGGATCCACAAGGTTTTAGCTATGGGTCTATGATGCTCCATGAATGTTTTTTGTGGTGCTATACGGGAATCGTATATGCACACATGGATCCACAAAGTTTTAGCTATGGGTCTATGATGCTCCCTGAATGTTTTTTGTGGTGCTATACGGGAATCGTATATGCACACATGGATCCACAAAGTTTTAGCTATGGGTCTATGATGCTCCATGAATGTTTTTTGTGGTGCTATACGGGAATCGTATATGCACACATGAATCCACAAAGTTTTAGCTACGGGACTATGATGCTCCATGAATGTTTTTTGGGGTGCCGTATGGGAACCGTTTGTGGACTCATGGATCTACAAGGTTTTAGCTACGGGTCTATGATGCTCCATGAATGTTTTTTGGGGTGCCATATGGGAACCATTTGTGGACTCATGGATCCACAAGGTTTTAGCTACGGGTCTATGATGCTCCATGAATGTTTTTTGGGGTGCCATATGGGAACCATTTGTGGACTCATGGATCCACAAGGTTTTAGCTATGGGTCTATGATGCTCCATGAATATTTTTTGGGGTGCCATATGGGAACTGTATATGCACACATGGATCCACATGTTTTTAGCTAAGGGTTCCTTCTGGATGCTACTAAAAAAATGTGGTGTCTTATGGGAATCGTATATATATATATATATATATATATATATATATATATATATATATATATATATATACATGGTTCCACATAGTTTTAACTAATGTTCCATGATGTTCCAAGAATGTTTGTATGGGAATCGTATATGCACACTTGGATCCACATGGTATTTGCTACGGGTCTATGATGCTCCAATAATGTTTTTTGGGGTGCTATATGGGAATTGTATATGCACACATGAATCCACAAGGTTTCAGCCAAGGGTCCATTATGCTCCATGAACTTTTCTTGGGGTGCCATATGGAATAGGTATTTGCTCACATGGATCCACAAGATTTTTTAAAATCTGGTATGATTGTTTATTTTTGTTTAATTGAACACTTGTGAAATGAGTTAATTCAGTTTTATTTCATTGCACATGACTAGTTTCGAAAACTACAGATGTTTTCATCTACAAGTGAATATTAAAACTAAAAAGCAAAAAAATCATTCAAGTATATATAGAGGTTGACAGGTTAATAATAAGAGGGGGGGTTAAGAAACTGAAATTTTTGTAAAAGGAAACAGATAATAATGGTGACGTATACATTATTGATTAATGTTTTATCACAATTAAAATTTTTATGTATTTCTAAATTGTTCATGACCTGAGCTTTGTTTGTATTTTAGTGTATGATTGTACTTTGTTAGCGTTTAAAGCAAGGGTGGCCAACCCGCGGCCTGCGGGCTTCATGTGGCCCGCCGAGTGTCTACTTGCGGCCCGCAGAGCAAATCACACATTGTATTCCTTTAGTGTACACAAAACCACCGAAAGAACATTCCATCGTGCGTAGTTCGTGTCATATCCCATATATAGAAGTATTTCACTATCCTGGAAATTTCAAGACGCATAATGACGTCAAGTAGTGAAGACGTTGGACTAAAGAAGAGAAGAGTAACAGAAGAACTGACAAGTTTTCAAGACAGATGGACTATAAACTGTTTTTTCGTGGAATTTAAAACAAAACCGACATGCCTGATATGCAAGGATTCTGTTTCTATCTTGAAAATGTATAATATTTAACGGCATTACGAGGTTAACATGCAAATAAGCAAAAAGTACCTAATATCTATCTTCTTTGCTTTGAATAATATAATAAATTTTGTTTTACGGCCCGGTAGGAAATCTCATTTCTAAAATCTGGCCCGGCTACTGAAAATGTTGGCCACCCATGGTTCAAAGCGTTACCCGCAAACAATGTGTTGAAAAGTTGGTAAAATAGGCAATCTGTTTGCAGGAATCCCCTATACATCGGGCCCTGTTCTGGGTGGCCATTTCGGTCCTGCAGTTGGACGAGCCCACCCTGTACGCCACCGGGCTGGCCCTGCTGGAGCAGAACCTGCACACGCTGGACTCGCAGGGGCAGTTTGAGTCGCAGGTGCGTATTGGGAGGAACTTTAACCCACTGGTTATTGGCTGAATAGGGTCTCTTTAAAAATTGGGGATGGTGTTGCAAATGGGATGTGCATCAAGTGGTTATCTCCTGAGTGGATTGATCCCAGAATTATGAAAAAACGATTTGAACATACTCCAAATATTTCAAACAAATAAATGATGAGTTTTTTGTTCCAGTCTCTGGAGCAAGTCATGATGGGCACCCGGGAACCTCTGGAGTGGCACTTCAAGCAGCTGGACCACGCTGTTGGCTTGAGGTACATATCAATCTGCACTCGACCATTGTGTGAGGACTAATCCCAACCTTTCTGGCCAACCTCATTCGGGTTGCCATGTCACTCGAGTTGCCATGTCACACGGGTTGCCATGTCACTCGGGTTGCCATGTCATTGTTGCCATGTCACTCGGGTTAGTGTAAGTTTGTAAAACTACCACCAAATTTTCTGGTAGTGTCCCGGTGTTTGCAGTGAGGGATCAGTAGTTAGTTAGTTCAGTAAGTCGGCTAGACCCGATTCGGACCTGACATGTGGTGTGCTTGCAGCTTCAAGTCCAACTTCCACTTTGCGCTGGTGGGGCACCTGCTGAAGGGGTTCCGCCACCCGTCGGGCACCACGGTGTCGCGCACGAGCCGCGTGCTGGCCGTGCTGCTCGCCATCACGGCCGGCACGCACGACAAGTTCCAGGTCACCAGGGACACCATCGCCTACCTGACTGGTGAGTGATGCCGAATTCAAGGTCAGATATTAACGCCGTCTGAATACGGGTGCAAATCATTGATTTCTATTGAAATAAATATTCCATGCATTTACAGTGTTTGAAAATCACGCGGAATGCATGGAAACAGAGAGTACGGCTATTATCCTTTTATCTACCCGACCGAGTTTCTCCAGGGTATGCTTGGCTACTATAGTTTAGAGACTAGAAGGAATGTGTATTTGATTACGCATTTTTATACATTGTGTGTGGTATGATGGATAATCCTGAAATTATCCGGATCATTGGTCTGTATGTTCCCGATAGTTACCTAAGACAGCGTCGGCATAGATTGTTTCACATTCCTATACACAGGACCAACCTGCCGATGGTTATGCCTGTAGGAAGAGCTACCGCTATGTTGAACAATATCACATTGGATATTGATCTGTTTCATGTGTCCGAAGGAGTTTTCCGAAGCGGGATTCTTCTACACCTTTAGCAATACGGCTGTCCAAACTTAAAACACAGTAAGGGACGTTTTTTTTGCATTTTTGGACTAAGTAGATTCTACTTAGTCCAAAAATGCAAAAAAAAACGTACTACAAAAAAAATGTCCTTTACTGTGTTTTGAATTTGGACAGCCAAATAGTATTCTTGCATATTTTCGATTTTAATGTATACGTTCAAAAATTTTTAGTTTGTAATGTATATCGTAGTCGTACAGGAGAACGTGACCAACTAACAAAACGAAAAATGTTCAGGAGGGCCATTTAAGTCACTCTTGCTTGGCAACAAAATAAACATCAATGCAGTTAGTCATTTTTAACAAGTCAGAATATTATACTTCCAATTTCAAAATCCTTTGAGATGTTTTCAGGGCAATATTAAACTAGTAAGATATCAAATAATCAATGATCACGTTTTTGTAAAAAATGCACTTGGTCACTTTTTCCTGTATGACTACGATATGTTAATTGAAAATAAATCAATTTAACTGAATTAAACACGTGTCACAGTAGATTTTAAGAAATAGCGGTATTTACTATGTAAAATTTAAATTAACTCACTGGCACTCTCAGTGGACACTTACGAACTCTGAGTTAAAGCTAATTGTGTGATGTTTCTTCCAGCCCTGGTTTGTGTCTCCGAGGAGGTGCGCTCTCGCTGCCATGTGAAGCACTCCCTGCCAAGATGGCTCCCAGACTGCACCGACAACAGCCTCATGATGGACCACCCGACCCCACAGCTACACGTAAATCCTCCATCTTCTCATTGTGCTTGTCACAACTTGACCTCTCATTTCGGTCACAACTGCCTTTATAGTGATGACACAATGTTGTCTCTATAGTGATGGCACACCCGTATAGCAGCACTGTTAGTATGATAACCATTGTTGAGTTAGATTAGACACTTATTAATCGTCTGGAGCGTCTTCAGAATCATGGTATTCGCAACATTTTGAGTGTGTCCAAATACTTGTTCACAAAATCTGGATTATCTCCAATTACAGGAGTTATTTTCATATTTGTTGTAAATATCTGGTCAAATTATAAGCTTAATAATAAAAATGAAAATGGTATTTTCTGGCGTTTCTCATGTGTGTGATTATAATCCAGGATTCGGATCTCACATACTAATATAAGAGTTTCTGCTTAGTAAAAAGCTTCTTTACATCTCACCAATAGATGTCTCTAGTGAAGTTCTAGTGTTTCATGAACAAGGTTTCTAAATTGGTTCATATATATATATATATATATATATATATATATATATATATATATATATATATATATATATATATATATATATATATATATATATATATATATATATATATATAGAACTTCTAAGAATTTAAGTAGTGTGGTTGTCAATAATGGGTAGAATTGGTGAATGTTACACGTGTGTAAAGTGATCACTTAAACCAGCCTATGACGGTCGTAAGCCCCGTAAATGCCCAGACTTCCATATTCTTCTTCATCTTTGATGAGATGTCAAAAAATAACATGGTATTCACTTTATTTTTAACTTAAGGAAATATGACCATGTTTCACCCTGTCGCACTGAATTAAAATGGCTTCATTTTAAACAACGCATAAATTCACAATCTCTCGCCCTACTATATAACATTCTTCACGACCCCAGTGCACCAATTTATCTTGTGGAAAACATCGTTTACCTTTCTGATCATGGTCTATCTTCCCAAGAGAGAACACTCTCCATTCCTTGCCACAACACAGCATTCCTCAGTAATTCCTTTACTGTCCAAGCGGCTAGACTATGAACTACCTCTACACGTAAAAAATGCACCTTCTATTTTAACCTTCAAAAAACGCCTGAAACATCATTATCTTACCTTAGAACTCTAACTGTCCATCTCCTCCTCCCCTGACCCCTCCTCTCTTCCTTAAACTTGCTACCTGATTCTACCTATTTATCATTAGAATCCTAGAATACTTTTTTGTCTAATTGTTAATAATTGTTTTTTAGTTTTTTGATAAAATCTATTACATCAGACAATAATATGTATTAACTTTTAAAATCGTCTGAGACATTACTATCTGTCATTAGAATCCTAACTGTCCATCAAACCTCCTCCCTCTACCTCCTTCCCTAAACTCCCTTCTTCCTTTGCCCTCCTTATTATCGTCTTTTGTTAATTTATGTTTCTTTTTAAATGTCAATTTGTAATTTATGTTTTTTAAATGTTCAAGTACTATCTGCCCACTGATTGCAAACGGCTATATATGGTATCAAACGTTTTGATCAATATCACTAGTCCGTCTTTGGTCGGTTGGAAGATATTGCTTTTTAGCAATAAGCCCGCCAATGTACTTTTTATTTTCTGTACATGAAGTTTAAATAAAAAATAAAATAAAAAAATTATAATTGCGTAATGAAGAGGCTAAAATAAATAAACCTTAGTAATAGAAGGGTTATAAAATAATGTGTTAGAAAATACTGATAACACTATGATGTCCCTTTTGTGATATTTACCGGAATTAAAATATTGTATTTATTACTGTTGTATTTTTGTCCGCCTCCGTAGTGTAATGGTCAGCACGCTCGACTACCATTCTGGAGGTTCCGTATTCGATACCCAAGGGGGGTAAAATAAATACTAGTGATTTTTTCACTGTAATATTTATTCAAAATTACCATGGACTGGTACCTGAAGCGGAGGGCTGATCACCTTTCCTTCATGTATAAACGATCAAAATAACACTGCGTTTATATGACAGCGCCTATGCACCATGCACCATTTGGGTGCGGATAAGGGTTATATATATATATATTTATTACTGTAATTAACGGTAATTTACAGGGTAGTTCAATAATAAGTATGTTAATTAATATAGCAACCTTAAGAGCTTAGTCTCTTTATTGGGGACAGTGAAATTGATTTTAAGATCTGTGAAGTAGAAATATCTAGAAAATTAGTTGAATTATAAAAAATAACTCTTGTAACTGCATTAAATAAATAAAATAATATAAAAAATAATTTAAAATATCAGCCGGCACCATCTATTGTCAGGAAAATGGAGTTGAATTTATAGGTATGGTTGTCGGTATGTTTTCAGCAATCGGGCTCCAGTTTCGGGCTCTCGCTCAACTTCCTGTCCATGCCCATCTCGCTGTCCAACCAGCTGCTGACCTCCTCGGACGGCGGGCGCCGCCAGAAGTCCTGGGACGTGCTGGACCAGCCGGTCCTGTACTCGGCGTACAGCAGTGAGTCGCCACTCCCCCCATTCGCCTCTGTATGCCTCTCTTAGCTAGTCACCGCGCCCATCCACCCCATCCGAGTCTGTGTGCTTCTCTATACCTCCCTATAGCTAGTCACCATGGCCATCCACCCGATCCGCCTCTGCGTTTCTCTCTATAGCTCTCTATAGCTAGTCACCGCTTCCATTCACCCAATCCGCCTCTGTGTACCTCTCTAAAGCTAGCATACCAAATAAATAGCCAAAATAAATGCTATAGTTTTTTCGCACTAATACTCATTTGACGTTATCTTATCTACATTTTTGAAATACTACTTCTTTGGCAGTGATTTAATAATAATCTATGACTGTACGACAGTTGACAGTGAAATTAGAAGGATGCATCACGTTTATCCATTCACCAACCTGCCGATCCACTCGATCTGCCTCTGTAGTGTGCTGATGGCCCCGGGTTTGATTTCCAGGAGGAGAGGGGTGTCAAAATAAATATTATTTACTTACACTTATAACCCGTATCCGCACCCAATGGTGCATAGGGCACTGCATCAAATTCACACAGTGTTTTCTTGATCATTACTTACATGAAGGCAAGGTGATCACTCTTACGCTTCAGGAACCAGTCCAGGGTAATATTAAATAAATATTACAGTTTAAAATCACTAATATTTATTTCAACCCTCCCTGGGAATCGAACCCGGGACGGTAGCTAAACACGCTGACCATTACACCAGAAGGCGGACGAAATAAATATAGTTTTTCATTTTGTTACATGAAAGAGAAGAAAGATATCGTAGTCATACAGGAGAAAGTGACCAAGTGCATTTTTTACAAAAACGTGATCATTGACTATTTGATATCTTACTAGCTTAATATTGCCCTGAAAACATCCCAAAGGATTTTAAACTTGGAAGTATAATAAACTGACTTGTTAAAAATGACTAACTGCATTGATGTTTATTTTGTTGCCAAGCAAAAGTGACTTAAATGGCCCTCCTGAACATTTTACGTTTTGTTAGTTGGTCACTTTCTCCTGTACGACTACGATATTTGATCAATTATGCAATGTTTTTCGGGATCAAAGATAAGAATGATAATGTCAAAGTCCTTATCACTGGGGGCAAGTAAGTTAATTCTAACTAGCGTGTACAATCCGCATACAAATCCGCGGACTAAATACAATATTTAGTCCGCCTCCGTAGTGTAATGGTCAGCACGCTCGGCTACCGTTCTGGAGGTCGCGGGTTCGATTCCCAAGGGGGGTAAAATAAATAAAAGTGATTTTTTCACTGTAATATTTATTCAATATTACCATGGACTGGTGTACCTGAAGCGGAGGGCTGATGACCTTTCCTTCATGTGTAAACGATTAAGATAACACTGCGTTAATATGACACAGTGCCCTATGCACCATTGGGGTGCGGATAAGGGTTTTATTATTATTATTATTAGCGTGTACAATCCACCACATGTTCTAATGGCCAGGGTGACAGCGGCAGGAAGATTAGTAACCATTCTAAGGGACTCTTAAGTCCTAAGGAGGAATATCAAGCAACCTGAGCTACTAAAGCAAATATTTCCACTATAGGTGTATGTAAATGTCTTTGCACTGTTCCGTGTCTGTCTGCTGTGCTGGTCGGGGTTGTGGGCGTCTGTGTACCGGCCAACGTCGAGTCGGAATCGGATCTAGCTGACTAACTGAACTAAACACTAATCCCTTTCACTGCCTACACCGGGGTACTTCTAGAAAATTTGGTGATGGATTTACAAACTTGTATTTATTATTTATTTAGATTGGCAGTGACAGGGGATATTGAAAGCTTTTAAATGTAAATTCACAGTAAAACCGAATATGTTGTTTCACATTTTCAATAAATTTCGCAACTTAGTACAAAAAAAATTATTTGCAAGAGCAGATTTGTCAGGAAGCCTAGATGCTTCTGTATCAGATCTGGGAATGCGGTGGGACAGCATTCAATATATGTGTATGTGTATGTTTCAGGCAAGCAGTCCAGTATCGTCTCTTGTGACCGGACCTACAATGTGGGGCCCAGCATTCCGGTAAGTACTCCACATTTTGAAAACTTACATTTCTTTTATTTAATTAGCTGTATACAGCCATGACTTTCTGTGGCTCAGTCTAGTTTAATGGAAAGAGGAAACACATATTTCCATATGTTTTGGTAAAAATGCGTACCATCTCCCCAGTTCCGCAGCTGTAGGCAGAGAGAATCAAACGCCATCTATGCAAAAATGCCTCTTTCACATTCAAGCATCGTGTTTTAAGAAAATCACCTTATAATTGTAAAAATGGTGGAAAATTACAATCTGCAAAACCACGGCAATGATTTTGCGGACTGTATCGATATCTAGAATATATCACTTCCTAACTATGTATAAAGTGATAATAATTACAATATTTCAGGCTAATTCCTTGTACAGGAGAAAGTGATCAACTACCAAAACATATAATGTTCAGGAGTGCCATTTAAGTCACTCTTGCTTGGCAACAAAATAAACATCAATGCAGTTGGTCATTTTTACCAAGTCAATATATTATACTTCCAAGTTTAAAATCCTTTGGGATGTTTTTCAGGGCAATATTAGGCTAGTAAGATATCAAATAGTCAATAATCACGTTTTTGTAAAAAATTCACTTGGTCACTTTCTCCTGTGTGACTACGATATGTTCATTCTTGTTTGGGTAAGTAATTTCCGAACCAATATTGTACTTGGAAAGAGAAAACATAATATTTTATCATAATGAATACATGTGATTTCATATTATGTACCAATTGGGTACAGCCGTAAATGAAGGGAATTAAAAATATATATATTAAATATATATAGCGCAAGAGTGATCACCTTGCCTTCGTGTAAGTAATGGTCAAGATAACACTGCGTCAATTCGATGCAGTGCCCTATGCACCATTGGGTGCTGATAAGGGTTATAAGTAATATAAGTAAATATTAAAATCATGGTTAATAATTCTAACCTTACCTTACCTATCTTAGTATGTGTATGATTCTAAGTAGGTACCAAGTTTTGAAAAAAATCACCTTATAATTATTAATGATAAATAAGTCCGCCTCCGTAGTGTAACGGTCAGCACGCTCGGCTACCGTTCTGGAGGTCCCGGGTTCGATTCCCAAGGGGGGTAAAATAAATATAAGCGATTTTTTCACTGTAATATTTATTTAATATTACCTTGGACTGGTACCTGAAGCGGAGGGCTGATCACCTTTCCTTCACGTGTAAACGATCAAAATAACACTGCGTTTATATGACGCAGTGCCCTATGCACCATTGGGTGCGGATAAGGGTTTTATTTTATATTTATTTAAATAAATCATGTCTTTTGTATCGCCATTAATAATTATTATCTAAGTAGGTACTTAGTCTTGAAAAAATTGCCTTTTAATTATTGATAGTAAATAAATAATGACGTATGTATTGCCACTAAATCGCCTTAATTATTATCTAAGTAGGTACTTAGTTTTGAAAAAATTGAAAATTTGATGTATGATAGATGTTCGAATAGTGAAATAAGGAAGGAATACAAAGCTGAGATAAGCATCTTCGATAAAATTAAGAAAGATGTGTGGAGATGGTTTAGACATGTGAAACGAAAGAACGATAAAACAAATTGATGAGGCGAATGTAATTGGGAAAAGGAGCAGAGATAGACTGAAAAAACATGGCACGATCAGGTATGCCAAATGCTTGAAAGTGGTCGGGTTAGGAGTCGTAATAATCGGCGGGTATGTATGAGGAGATGCATGAACGTGGTAGAGGCGAAGAATGTTTGCAAAGACAGAGTGGTGTGGCGTTCTATTCTCTCTGCCTACCCCTGCGGGAAGTGGCGTGATGGTTAGTTAGTAAGTTAGGTAGACAGTTACATTCCAATTGGAAAATTCCTTTGTCCTCCGCTCCACATACGTTGTAATAGATACGAGTGACAAAAATGTAAGCTTGGAATTGAAATAAATAATACTAATGATGAACAAAATGTCGAATAACATCCGACATGGGACCTAAGAGGAAAAAATCCATGTCTAATGAGATTCCACATTGGACCAGTCATGGTTAACATTATTTTAAAGTCCTCCCTTCACACTATTCAAGTAAAAAATAATTTTAATTTTCATGAACATATTACTACATAGAAATAATGATAAAATAAGACTATTTTTTTAAAAAACTGGGTCGCAAGATTGTTTAAGAGGCGAAAAATGTTTGCAAAGACAGAGTGCTGTGGCGTTCTATTCTCTCTGCCTACCCCTGAAGCGGCGTGATGGTTAGTTAGTTAGTTTTGCCTAATAACTATTCATTGTAAATAAATAATGACTTTTGTATCTCCACTAAATCTCCTTAATTATTATCCAAGTAGGTACTTTAAATTTAATAATAAAAGGTGAATAATTTTATTGTAGGATTCCGAGCAGATGAGTTCCCACCAAACGGGCGACAGAATGATGCCCGGAGACTCAGACAGTGGATTTGAGGTATTTTACTTTTTATCTTCTTATACGGCTGTGAAACATGGCACCTTACAAGGGTCCAGAGCAGCCGTGTACTAAGCTTTGAGAATAGGTGTCTGCGGAGAATTTTAGGCGTGCGGTGGTTTGACTTTGTGAGGAATGAAGAGATAAGGCGTATTACGCAGCAAATCTTGGTCACAACTGTCGTCAAGAAAAGGCGATTCAGTTGGCTTGGCCATGTACTCCGCATGCCCTTGAGAGCCGCCATCAAGCTTGCCTCTTTTACAAGGCATCAGGTTCCCAACCACTGCTGTCAATTCGTCGGCAGTTCTCGTCAGAACTTCGGGACTGACTTGGGAGGATGCAAGGGAGCTGGCAGCCGACAGAAAAGCCTGGAGACAGTTTGTGGACTCCATATGCTCCACCTAGGGAGCGGATATGGTTTAATCATAATAATAATATCTTCATGCATATCCCTCTCACCCAGATATAGAGATGAGCTTAGCAGCGACTTTTAAGTCACCTGTATACCGGCTACAGTGACTTATAAGTCACCCCTTCTTTTAACAGCGACAGTATCAAATTATGGGAAAAAATCAAATCAACCTAGTTTGTTCAAACAGTGTATTTAATATATAAAGTATAAAAAATATTTTATTTTTTTTAGTTAGTCAAGTTGTTCCCGGATTTTGACATTTTTGTAGCCCCCTTTTGTCTGGAATTCCCGGATAAATGTGACTAAATTCACCCCTTTTTTAAATTGAAACCACAAATAAAACCTTTTTGAGTGTGTCCAAATACTTGTTCACAAATCTGGATTATCACCAATTATAGGAGTTATATTTCAGTATATCGATTATCAGGTACCAGTTCAGTAATTAAAATAATAAATTTTGATTATTCATATTATTTTTTGACATCTCATCAAAGATATGGAAGTCTGGGCATTTACGGGGCTGACGACCGTCATAGAATCACTAGAATTTTCATGAGAGACATCTATTAGTGAGATGAAGAAGCTTTTTTATTGACCAGAAAGTCTTATATTTGCATGTGAGGTCCAAATCCTGGATTATAATCACATAAAATGTTTCGAAATTGGTTCATATATATAGAACTTCCAAGAATTTGAGTAGTGTGGTTGTCAATAATGGGTAGAATTGGTGAATGTTACACGTGTGTAAAGTGATCACATAAATCAGCCTATGAGGGTCGTCAGCCCCGTAAACGCCTAGGCTTCTATATTCTTCTTTATCTTTACATGATAGAGTACCGCTATTATCCTTGGCTCCACCTGACCGAGTTTCTCCAGGGTATGCTTGGCTACAATAGTTTAGAGACTAGAAGGAATGTGTATTTAATTAAGCATTTTTGTCCATTGTTGCGCGGTATGATGGATAATCCTGAAATTATCCGGAGCATTGGTCTGTATGTTCCCGATAGTTACCTAAGACAGCGTCGGCATAGATTGTTTCACATTCCTATACACAGGACCAACCTGCCGATGGTTATGCCTGTAGGAAGAGCTACGGCTATGTTGAACAATATCTGTTCCATGTGTCTGAGGAGTTATTCCGAAGCGGGATTTTTCTACACCTTTAGCAACAGTATTCTTGCTTATTTTCAATTTCAACGTATTTTAATGTATATGCTTTAAAATTTAAGTTTGTTATGTATATCGCACACTCCTTTCAAGAACGTCATAAATCAAAAATCGTAAATTTTCAGTCGTGCATGTTTTCGGAATGCCCAGAAAATGTAGTTTATCCCAGCAAAAGAGGCATATTTTTAACTTGATATCTACCCGCTACAGGGCAGAAAGTGTTGTTTTTTCATTTTGAAAGAAAGATATTGTTTAATTATTTCAAATGGAGAAAAAACCTTCAGATTTTACCTAAAAAGATCTGTTACACAGTAAAAAGTTCAATAAGTGGCTTGATATTTATTTTTAATACATTGTTTTATATTTTTAAACTTTAAAAAATCAAGTTTTTTGATTTATGACGTTCTTGAAAGGAGTGAGCGATGTGTTAATTATAAATAAATAAATTTAAATTTATATTACATAAATTGAATCTTTGATGAGATGTCAAAAAATAACAGCAGATCTGTAAATTTGAACATTTTTAGGTGGTAGGAGATGATGCCCCTGCCAGTAGTGTGACGGATGCTGGCGCGGATGACGATGACCCCGACACTTCTAAAGTAATTAATTAACCCTTTTTTTATTTATTTTGTCCGCCTCCATAGTGTAATGGTCAGCACGCTCGGCTACCGTTCTGGAGGTTCGATTCCCAAGGGGGGTAAAATAAATATAAGTGATTTTTTTCACTGTAATATTTATTCAATATCACCCTGGACTGGTACCTGAAGCGGAGGGCTGATCACCTTTCCTTCATGTGTAAACGATCAAGATAACACTGCGTTTATATGACACAGTGCCCTATGCACCATTGGGGTGCGGATAAGAATTTTTAATTATTATTATTATATGTTCATTATTGTAGACCAAATACAGATTTTATTTTTTTTTGTACTGGGTTCAAGTAACACATCAAAGTTCAGGTAATTCAAATTCTAGGGTATATTATTTATTTATTTAACCCTTTCAATGCCGGAAGGTATTAATACGGCTGTACCCAGCAGGCCGCGATTTTATTCACTACCTGAGTAAAATCAAAAACTAAAATCATACACCTAAGTAACTACACCTAAGTAACTTCACTGCTAACTTAGAATCAATGAAACGTATAAACTCATGCCTCTAGCGAGATTGCGAGTGTTTTCTACCTAGAATTTTCACTCATGAATTACACGAAATTATAGTAACTTTAGTCCGCCTCCGTAGTGTATTGGTCAGCACGCTCGGCTACCGTTCTGGAGGTTCCGGGTTCGATTCCCGAGGGGGGTAAAATAAATATAAGTGATTTTTTCACTGTCATATTTATTCAATATTACCCTGGACTGGTGCCTGAAGCGGAGGGCTGATCACCTTTCCTTCGTGTGTTAACGATCAAGATAACACTCCGTTTATATGACGCAGTGCCCTATGCACCATTGGGGTGCGGATAAGGGTTTTATTATTATAGTAACTTTAAACATAAAGAGTAAACTAGTAATAGTATGAAACTTAAAACGTTGAAGCCTGAGTAGGGTCATGATAAGCGGTGTTGCATAAGCCGTAGCTAGATTCCAGAGTCATTTGGACGTTAGGTAATTTAAAAAAAAATTAAAAAATGAGCGGCCATTTACTCAGAAAAATACAGTTTACATATTCAGGGAACAAGTATTTGGACACACTCAAAACGTTGGTTTTATTATTACTTGAAGTATTGAATCGGTCGCATTACAGGAGAGAAGTGGCAGGGTGTCCGTGTCGAATGAGAACAACATCCTCCTGGATCCTGAGGTGCTCAGTGACTTCACGACGCAGGCTCTGGTGCTGACTGTACTGGCCACGCTGCTCAAATACACCACAGGTCAGTCCGATACTTCACACATTCTGAGCCTCAGAAAACATAGCTGGGTCAAAATATAACAGGGGGATTGAAATCCCCCATATTTATTTATTTATTGAACGGCTGAAGCCTTTAAGATAATATATATATATACAGTATCTAATATAAAAAAATTAAAAAAATACACTAATAAATACACTAAACAAAATATACGAATTTTAATTCCATAACTTTAGTATTATAACAGCTACTTACTCCATATTTTGAAAATATGAAGTAAGTAGCATATCTGAAAAATAATATTAAGGAAAATTATCCCTTTTTATCTTTATAATTCATTCTAATATTTATTCAATATTACCCTGGACTGGTACTTGAAGCGGAGGTTTGATCACCTTTCCTTCATGTACTAATGATCAAGACATCACTGCGTTTATATGATGCAGTGCCCTATGTAAAAAGAACTACACAAGACACACATTCGGTGGCTTGGCTTGGTGGGTCTCTGCAAAAAATATTTTAAATATGTTTATAATTGTCCACCTCCGTAGTGTAATGGTCAGTACGCTCGGCTACCGTTCTGTAGGTCCCGGGTTCGATTCCCAAGGGGGGTAAAATAAATATAAGTGATTTTTTCACTGCAATATTTATTCAATATTACCATGGACTGGTACCTGAAGCGGAGGGCTGATCACCTTTCCTTCATGTGTAAAACGATCAAGATAACACTGCGTTTATATGACACAGTGCCCTATGCACCATTGGGGTGCGGATAAGGGTTTTATTATTATAGTAACTTTAAACATGAAGAGTAAACTAGTAATAGTATGAAACTTAAAACGTAAGGCGGATAAGGATTTTATTATTATTATTATTATATGTTCATTATTGTAGACCAAATACAGATTTAATTTTTTTTTGTACTGGGTTCAAGTAACACATCAAAGTTCAAGTAATTCAAATTCTAGGGTAATTTTTTAGATGGTTTTCAAGTCATGTTATCCTGGGATGGCGCACTCTCTAACAAATGTTTTTTTTTCCACTACAGATGAATCGGAAACGAGAATCTTGTATCAGTATTTGGCGGAAGGATCCGTTGTCTTCCCAAAAGTTTTTCCTGTCATGTAAGTATAACTCTAGTACAGAGGTTCCCAAACTCTTTTATCTCGTAGACCCCTTGCCTTACCTGATATCGATTTTTATCAAATTCATTGATTTCAAAAGTATTTTTGACAGCCGGTATATGTAGTGCTACTCACTTTGAACCACACATCGCTCACTCCTTTCAAGAACGTCATAAATCAAAAATCGTCAATTTTCAATTGTACATGTTTTCGGAATGCCCAGAAAATGTACTATATCCCAGCAAAAGTGGCATATTTTTAACTTAATATTTACCCGCTACAAGTAAGAAAGTTTATTATTGCATTTTGAAGAAAAGGTATTGTTTAATTATTTTTTTAAATATACTAAATATTTTTCAAATGGAGAAAAAACCTTCAGGTTTCATCTAAAAAGATCTGTTGCATAGTAAAAAGTTCAATAAGTGTCTTGATATTTATTTTTAATACATTGTATTATATTTTTAAACTTTAAAAACGTTCTCCTGAGAAATCAAGTTTTTTGATTTATGACGTTCTTGAAAGGAGTGAGCGACATGTTAGGTTTTATACATTTATATTTTAAATTCAAATTAAAACATAGACCCCTTGCAAGTTGTCATAGACCCCTGGGGGTCCATATAGACCACTTTGGGAATCACTGCTCTAGTACGTAAGGGTCGCCGAACAAGACAGGGATTGAAAATTGTTGAAAGTTGACAAAATTAATTTATGTAATATAATACTGTCCGCCTCCGTAGTGTAATGGTCAGCACGCTCGGCTACCATTCCGGAGGTCCCGGGTCCCAGAGGGGGTCTAATAAATATTAGTGATTTTTTCACTGTCATATTTATTCAATATTACCCTGGACTGGTACCTGAAGCGGAGGGCTGATCATCTTTCCTTCGTGTGTAAATGATCAAGATAACACTGTGTTCATATGAAGCAGTGCCCTATGCGCCATTGGGGTGCGGATAAGGGTTTTATTATTATTATTAATATAATAATGTCCGCCCCCGTAGTGTAATGGTCAGCACGCTCGGCTACCGTTCTGGAGGTCCCGGGTTCGATTCCCAGAGGGGGGTCTAATAAATATAAGTGATTTTTTCACTGTCATATTTATTCAATGTTACCCTGGACTGGTACCTGAAGCGGAGGGCTGATCACCTTTCCTTCATGTGTAAACAATCAAGATAACACTGCGTTTATATGATGCAGTGCCCTATGCACCATTGGGGTGCGGATAAGGGTCCGAATGAAAAATATAATAATTGACAAAATTTTGAGTATGCACAAATAAATTTACTGGTCAAATTATAAGCTAAAAATAATTAAAATTAAAATGATATTTTCTGGCGTTTCTCATGTATGTGATTATAATCCAGGATTCGGACCTCACATACTAATAAAAGAGTTTTTGCCCAATAAAATACTAATAAAAGAGTTTCTGCTCAATAAAAAGCTTCTTTTCACCTCACCAATAGATGTCTTTAGTGAAGTTCTAGTGATTCAAAAACAAGGTTTTTAAATTGGTTCATATATATAGAACTTCCAAGAATTTAAGTAGTGTGGTTGTCAATAATGGGTAGAATTGGTGGCTATTACACGTCTGTAAAGTGATCAATTTAACCAGACTATGACGGTCTTCAGCCCCGTAAATGCCCAGACTTCCATATTCTTTTTCATCTTTGATGAGATGTCAAAAAATAATACTTCTTGCTAACATTGTACTTGTGTTTTCAGTCACAGTTTGCTGGACATGAAGATCAACCATGTGCTCACTTTGTGCCATGACCAGGTCATACTGAGCGCGGTGCAGAGCATCATACAGGTCAGTGTGATCACCTCGGTGGATTATCTACAGGGTGTAGACAAGTTATGCATTCTGTTATGACGATAAATTAGCTTGCGTTATTTCCTTTATTTATGCCGATTTTAACTCGCAGAACATGATATCTTCGGAAGACGCGAGTCAGCAACAACTGCACTACATGCAAAGCTGCGGTTTCGGAGGCCTCTGGAGATTTGCTGGACCCTTTACTAAGGTAGCTATTCCATCTCTACCCATTATCCGACTATCACTCGTATAGCTATTCCATTTTTATCCAGTACCCGGCTAGCACTCATATAGCTATTCCATCTTTACCCAGTACCCGGCTAGCACTCATATAGGCAATAGCAATGGATCTTCCTCGAAAGATATGTAGAGGAAGACCAATAAATTCATGGGTGCTGCAAAGAGAGAACATGGTTCGAAGACATGGCCTAGGTGACGTTGTCCGTGACAGAAGGACCTACAATCTGAGGACGAGGAGAGCTGATCCCAGCAGTCTACAAAGACGATAAGTAGGGATGTAGCCAGGAAGAAGAAGACTCATATAGCTACACCATCTCTAACTATTACCCGGCTAGTACCTTTGCGCTCATTCTATCTCTACCCATTATTAAGCTTGCACCTTTATACAATTTTATCTCCACCCATTACCCGGCTAGCACTCGTGTAGCTAATCCATCTCTACCCATTACGTGGGTGGCACCTTTGTGCCCATTCCATCTCTACCCTTTATCCGGCTATCTCTTACGTAGCTACTACATCTATACCTATTACTCGGCTAGTACTCATGTAGCTACTCCATCTCTACCCATTACCCGGCTAGCACTCATGTAGCCAATCCATCTCTACTCATTATCCGGCTATCTCTTATGTAGATACTACATCTGCACTCGACTAGCACTCATGTAGCTATTTTATCAATACCCAGTACCCGGCTAGCACTTATGTAGCTACGCTCTGAGACCCGCAAGCCAACATCCAAATCAACTTTATACGATATTAATGACAGAATCCGACGTACAAAAAACGCCTTTAATACTAATGTGTATAATGAACAGAATCACATACTCTATTAGATTGTTCTTAGTGCGCGCGTTGCTTTGACAGTTTACTTTTGAGCTTGAAGACTAAAGTTAAACTATTATTGAATATTATGAACCTGCAATTTACTTAATAATTTAAATAAATAAAAATGAATTGATGATATTTTGTATCTGTAATTATTGAGTTTTGGATTTATAGAGGTGGCATCTAGATGTGCATATTTGATATCTAGTACGTAGTAAGATGAATATAAATATTTAATGTCCAGCATCCCTTCTACAAAAAGTCACCGACCGCCACTGGTGTTCACATGTTGGGTGTGTAGGTGTGCCTATTTCATCTTAACCCATTACCCGGCTAGCTTGATCTCACATTGCCTCGTGTCGGGTGTGTTCCAGTGCAACAACTGCACGGCGGAGAGCAGCGAGCTGTTTGTGAACTGCCTGGAGGCCATGGTGGAGACCTGCCTGCCGGCCGAGGAGGCGGAGGGGCTGCGCGAGCACCTCGGGGGCTCCCTGGGCAGCCTGGCCCTGCCTAGCCCCACAGGTGAGCTCTAGCGACCGCCCCAAACAACTTGCCAAACATAACCAAAGTGCTACACACCTGTGCGCAGGACCATCTTCGAGATACTGTACATATTTCGTTACTAGCTGTGCCTAGCTACGCGTGAAAAAGAAATAAAATAGAAGCACATGTCGCTCACTCCTTTCAAGAACGTCATAAATCAAAAATTGTCAATTATTGGTTATGCATGTTTTCAGAATGCCCAGAAAATGTACTATATCCCAGCAAAAGAGGCATATTTTTAATATAATATTTACCCGCTACAGGGCAGAAAGTGTTGTTTATGCATTTTGAAGAAAAGGTATCATTTAATTATTTTTTAAATTAAGTAAATATTTTTCAAATAGAGAAAAAACCTTCAGGTTTGACTTAAAAAGATCTGTTGCACAGTAAAAAGTTCAGTAAGTGGCTTGATATTTATTTTTAAACTTTAAAAACGTTCTCCTGAAAAATCAAGTTTTTTTATTTATGACGTTCTTGAAAGGAGTGAGCGATATTTCTAATTATTTTTAAAAAATTTGAGGAATGACCCACAAAGCTTCTATTCTAGTGGCTTGTTTGCAGGCAGGAAAGGGAAAGTACATGTGAAAAAATGCAAAAAAAACACTCTGCCCTGTAGCGGGTAAATATTAAGTTGAAAATATGCCTCTTTTGCTGGGATGTAGTACATTTTCTGGGCATTCGGAAATCATGCACAACTGAAAATTGACGATTTTTGATTCATGACATTCTTGAAAGGAGTGAGCGATTTGTGAAGTCATTAGCGTGTCATTAATCACACATTGTTTTGAATATAGGACTGTCCACCATGTCATGCAATGTCGCTAGGATGAAAATTCTCGCTTTGTCCATGGTTGCCAGGTTGCAATTCCGAAACTTTTAACCAATCAGTTATATACGTTTTTTTTGCAGAATATTCCTCGGAGGAGTGCTACGCGTCCCCGCCTCCCATCCATAGAGCCGGGACTTCTCAGGGAAAATAACAATACCTGAACCAGCGGAGGGATAGCACTCTCATATAACGCCATACCCAAAGCAATAATCCTTCTATTGGAGCAGTGTTATATTAAAAGCAATTGATAAAAGTCGGGATACATTTTTTTGTATTTTATGCAGTAAAAATATATTTATTTTTATGAATTTTGATATTTTAAAACAACTTTGTTGATCAAAAACTAATATTTTTGATTATTGATATATGATTGGTTTGTGAGACCTTTCCGGGAGTATGGTCATAAATGAACATGGTTGCAAATTTCCCTTTTTATTATGTATTTACAAAAATAATGTACATTTATTTAAAGAACTATTTTTAAAATATCGTAGTCATACAGGAGAAAGTGACCAACTGCATTTTTTTTACAAAACCGTAATCGTTGACTATTTGATATCTTACTAGCTTAATATTGCCTTGAAAATGTCCCAAAGGATTTTAAACTTGTAAGTATAATATATTGACTTGGTAAAAATGACTAACTGCATTGATGTTTATTTTGTTGCCAAGCAAAAGTGACTTAAATGGCCCTCCTGAACATCTTACGTTTTCGTAGTTGGTCAGTTTCTCCTGTACGACAACGATATTTAAAATATTTTTTGCAGAGACCCACCAAGCCACCTTGTATATCTTGGCGGTGGAGTTCTTTTTACATACATTTTTTATTGTTTTTAACCATTTTAACCTAATATACACACAAAAAAGATAGAAAAAATTAAGAATTCAAACTATTTTACAATTTTCATAGAATTAACTCTTGATCATTTACCCATTCCTTTATTTTGCTTTGTTCTATATTTTATTTCACCTCTAACATCCGACGGCAAAAAATTAAAAATGTTTGGAACAAAGAAGTATCAATGTTAATCAACGTCCAAGTCTGTCTGTCAGTTGGAATAATGTAACTTGCACAGCAATGACATCTGTTGATATTTCTATGTAGTTTTATCATAAAAGAAAACCTAGAGATGGTGAGTTTATTTTTAATAAATTATTTTTACATAATTTCTATCTTCATAATACATTAATTTCGTGGATAAAAATTAATGTAAAATGAACCCACTCCACAGAGAAATTTGGACATCAATTATTGTACTCCCGGAAAGGTCATTGTTACATAATTTCTATATAAACGCGCAATATTAGTGCTTTATTTATATTGTGGTTTAAAACCACTTTTTAAAATTTTTGTGATTTTTTTAAACAAAGTACCAAACCACTTTTTTGTATTTACCAGTGTTTTGAAACAAATCTTTAAATATATATATATATATATATATATATATATATATATATATATATATATATATATATATATATATATATATATATATATATATATATACGATATATATACGATATATAAATATTTATTTGATATATTTGTAATGTAACCGCAGGCTTTGCGGTCTTGTATTGATGTAACGTAACAAAATTTCAACATTAGTTTTAAAACACGCGAAATTAGCGATATATTTATGCCGTGGTCCAAAACCACTTTATGAAATTTTTGTGGTTTTAAACAAAGTATGGAACCACTTTTTTGTATTTACGTGTGTTTTGAGACAATGTTGAAATTGTCATTAGGTAAAGTACTTTATATTTATAACCAAAGAACAAAACACCAATTCTCTATTGTTGCACTTTTAAGAGTTAAGTACAAATAGTGTTAATGTGTCTAGCTATAAGGTTTTATACCAATGTTTGGTTTCCATTTGGACGAAATATATAATAATTTTAATGTTTAATATATAAGATAATTGGTATATTGCTGAATATGTGGTTCACATTTATATTTCTTTGATTGAGACCACTTTTATCTATTTTAAAAAAAAAACAGCAACAAAATTAACATTTCTCGAACTGATTATACAAAGATGACCCTGGTTCATATTTGTATGGAAATCGTAGTACGCAGCTCGCAACAAGTACCAACTCACCTCCAACTGAGTCATAGACGAGACGTCCTCCTTTCCAACACTCAGCCATGCGCTGACTGAGCGAAAACCAAAGACCGGAAATTGGATCGAATGAAAGCAAAGTAATTTAATTCTCTCTCACTCTCTCTCTTTCCTTGTGGTAATACCACATTCATTCTTCTTCTTACCCTCATTTGCACCCAATGGTGCATAGGGCACTGCATCATATAAACGCAGTGTTATCTTGATCGTTAACACATGAAGAATAGGTGATCAACCCTCCGCTTCAGGTACCAGTCCAGGGTAATATACTGAATAAATATTAGTGAAAAAATCACTTATATATTCATTTGACCCCCTCTGGGAATCGAACCCGGGACCTGCAGAACGGTAGCCAAGAGTGCTGACCATTACACTACGGAGGCGGACATTCATTTGAGTGAAAGAAATAATATGTCGCTAGCAGACAAAAAAATAACGTGCTGATATATAAGAATGTAGATCTCGCGGTACTGACTGTGTTTTTTATTCAAAGCAATATTTTAAAACATTTAACAATTTGAAATTATAAAAATTTAAAAGGAAAAATTTTCATAAATAAAGATTACAAAAAATATGAAGTACCCACAGTTGTATAGCTATATAAGGACCCTCAGTCCATCCAATCTTCAGATTAGTTTGAAAGTGCCATAACAAGACGAAACAATTGTCACAAAATTTATTTTTATGTGTTTTTAGTAATAAAATACAATTTAGTAGCCTCTAAAAATCAGTGTTTAGTATTTAATATGTAAATTAAAATGGAGTTCTACACATTAAACGCCAAATCTATACATAGTATGTTCCTTACATGACAGCCTGTACTTTATGATTTGTATTATGTAGGATTTTCTGTGTTCGCAAAAGAGTAAATTTATATGTTAAGAAGACCAAAGTATCGCAATATTTTTAAACTTATTTTTGTAGCATTTTTTGCAAAGGATGAAAATAAAACTTAAAAAATCGTACAGCCTGTTACTTAGTTGTGTACTTAGTTTTTATTTGATGTATTAAGCGGTGTTATATTCTAGACTTCTTCTTTGGACACGTTGCGCGTGGCAACGAGGATAGCCTGGAACGACTAGTTGTGATCGGTAGCCTGGAGGGAAAGAAAGGGAGAGGAAGATCCCCCACACGATGGACCGATCGAATTAAGGCAGCAGCAGGCACCTCAGTGGTTGGAGCGCTACGTGCAGCGCAGTCAAGGGATAACTGGAGAAGAGTCATTGCTTCTGCAAGGGTCACAACCCTCAGCAATGAGGATTAAGACGGAGAAGAATATTCTAGAAACGCCTCACACATTGGTATCTATCCTTGGAACACATAAGGTGGAGACTGACTGGAGCATTTCGTCGTAACGTAACTTGTTACGATGCGAGTATTCAGGCAGTCAGCACACCGAGCTGAGCGCTCCATCCATAGTTTCGGGTGCTCGGTGATGCTCGCCGCAAGCTATGTTACGACGTTATATTACGACAAAATGCTCCGGTCAGTGTCCACCTTAAGGGAAGGGTTAACCATACAAAAGCTAATTAAAAATATTGACTTATTTTTTACACTATTAGTTTGTAATTACGTTGACTGAAAAATCTACTCAACTGATAAAAAAAGCAATAAAAATTTTATTAATAAAAAACAGAAACATATCACTCCACCCAATAATTTACAATTTTTGTAGCGTTTAGTTGTTACATATTGCAATATGTTTAAAAAAGTCTGATATAATTGATCTTATTTTTATTGACTGTTGAAAACACTGAACTCCTCATTCACATGGTAAACAAAATTACATTGAAAGACACGCAAGATGGTGTGTCCAAATCCTTGTTCACAAATCTGGATCGTGTTGGGACAAATCTGGAGCGTGGACGCCTGCACACATTGTACAGATGGGAATTGGGTGTTGCGGCTACTTGTGATTAGTATACTGAGGGTCGGGCGGCAGACTGCCAGAGTATAAACCCTAAGTATAGACCCTAAGTATAGACCCTAAGTATAGACCCTAAGGTCCTTTTCCATACTGTCGGTAGAGAGCGGGAGACGCTTGCGAGCGTTCTATTTGCTTACTTTAGGTAGAGCGCGAGAGACGCCTGCAAACATTGTACAGATGGGAATTGGGTGTTGCGGCTACTTGTGATTAGTATACTGAGGGTCGGGCGGCAGACTGCCAGAGTATAATTAGGGTCCTTTTCCATACTGTCGGTAGAGAGCGGGAGACGCTTGCGAGCGTTCTATTTGCTTACTTTAGGTAGAGCGCGAGAGACGCCTGCAAACATTGTACAGATGGGAATTGGGTGTTGCGGCTACTTGTGATTAGTATACTGAGGGTCGGGCGGCAGACTGCCAGAGTATAATTAGGGTCCTTTTCCATACTGTCGGTAGAGAGCGGGAGACGCTTGCGAGCGTTCTATTTGCTTACTTTAGGTAGAGCGCGAGAGACGCCTGCAAACATTGTACAGATGGGAATTGGGTGTTGCGGCTACTTGTGATTAGTATACTGAGGGTCGGGCGGCAGACTGCCAGAGTATAATTAGGGTCCTTTTCCATACTGTCGGTAGAGAGCGGGAGACGCTTGCGAGCGTTCTATTTGCTTACTTTAGGTAGAGCGCGAGAGACGCCTGCAAACATTGTACAGATGGGAATTGGGTGTTGCGGCTACTTGTGATTAGTATACTGAGGGTCGGGCGGCAGACTGCCAGAGTATAATTAAGGTTTAAAATTTTTAATTTTGAAATCATATGAAAGGGGAGTTCAGTGTTTATTTTAGATTTTATTATCCTCACATTTATACATTGTTAACAATATAACTAACATTTTAAGCAATAATTTTGTGATTTTCCATTTTATAACATTCAAAAATAGTTTTGTTATAAAATAACTATTTATATATATATATATATCAATCCTTGAATAATTTAATGAGTTATAAAAAATCTTAGCAATATAAAATTCACATTAAAATAGTTAAATTAAAACATGGATATACAGTCGAACTCGGTTATAACGAGGATGAAGAAACCGACTGAATATGCTCGTTATAACCGTTCCTCGTTATAACCGAGAATATGTATTTTTTTTAAAACATACCTATCACATGAAGTATGTTATCTGTAATGGTCACATAACATGTATATATGTCGCAATTGAAACAAAATTCATACAATTCACCCTTTACACACATCGCTAACTCCTTTCAAGAACGTCATAAATCAAAAATCGTGAATTTTGAGTTGTGCATGTTTTCAGAATGTCCAGAAAATGTACTATATCCCAGCAAAAGAGGCATATTTTTAACTTAATATTTACCCGCTACAGGGCAGAAAGTGTTGTTTTTGTATTTTGAGGAAAAGGTATTGTTTAATTATTTTTTTAAATATACTAAATATTTTTCAAATGGAGAAATAACCTTCAGGTTTTACCTAAAAAGATCTGTTGCACAGTAAAAAGTTCAATAACTGGCTTGATATTTATTTTTAATACATTGTGTTTTATTTTAAAACTTTAAAAACGTTCTCCTGAAAAATCAAGTTTTTTGATTTATGACGTTCTTGAAAGGAGTGGGCGACATGTCATATTTTTCATTCAATCCAGTTTTTCTATAAAAATTGGATAATCCGGTGCTTCTTTGAGTACAAAACCATTGTAGCAGGTTCATCAAAATTCGTACAATCACGGTTGCTATTTTTTATTTCGAGAGTGTGATATTCTTTTTAAATGCAAATAAAAATACAATGTTGACACTAAGAATGATGAAAACTATTAAAAAAAGATTCTTTGCTTGCTATAGCCGAGAAGCTGCTCGTTATAACCGTGGATTGAGAAAAACCAACTAACTAAGAAACCATCACGCCGCTTCCCTGCAGGGGTAGGCAGAGAGAATAGAGCGCCACACCACTCTGTCCTTGCAAACATTCTTCGCCTCTTCCACGTTCATGCATCTCCTCATACATACCTGCCGATTGTTACGACTCCTAACCTGACCACTTTCAAGTATTTGGCATACCTGATCCTGCATTGTTTTTCTTGGTCTTCATCTGCTCCTTTTTCCGATAACATTCGCCTCATAAATTTGTTTTACCGTTCTTTCCTCACTCATTCGTTCTACATGTCCAAACCATCTCAACACACCTTTCTTAATTTTATCGATAATGCTTATCTCAGCTTTGCATTATTATTGAAAAAAACAAAAACCGAAATTTCAACAAATGTTTCCTCGTTATATCCGAGATCTTGCTATAACCGTGCTCATAATAACCGAGTTTGACTGTATTTAAATGAAATATTGTGTCTATATTTCAAAGCAATCGGTATAATATACCTTAATGACTTTTAAGCAATATCACATTTACATTTTTATTTATATAGATAAATAAAACAACTGCGTATTTTAATGAAAAATTGTGTCAAAATTTCAAAGCAATCGGCTGATAAGAAAAACAAAGCAATAATGGGATTTAAGGTTAAAAATCTAACGTTTACATTTTTACTCTATAGATTATAACAACGACCGATTTCCAAGCAAAGAGCTAATTAAGATTTAATAGATTTTATAACAAAGCTATTTTTCAAGTTTTATTATTAACAATTGCTTGCTAGAAACTGAACAAATGAATATATTCATACAATTTACCTTTGTTATATCGCTCACTCCTTTCAACAACGTCATATATCAAAAAACTTGATTTTTCAGGAGACTGTTTTTAAAGTGTAAGAATATAATAAAATGTATTAAAAATAAAAATCAAGCCACTTATTGAACTTTTTACTGTGCAACAGATCTCTTTAGGTAAAAACTTAATGTTTTTTCTCCATTTTAAAAAAATCTAGTATTTTATTCAAATTAAACACTGGAATAATCCACTTTATTAAGTTTTATTTTTATTTACGACTAGTTTCGAAAACGACAATTGTTTTCATCTTCTGGTACAAATTAAAACTGTTTTAATTTGTACCAGAAGATGAAAACAATAGTCGTTTTCGAAACTAGTCGTAAATGAAAATTAAACTCGATAAAGTGGATTATTCAAGTGTTTAATTTTAATAAAATAATCATGTCATTCCATAAAGTTAATGCCGAATCATATTTAGTATATTTAAAAAATAATTGAACCATACCTTTTCTTCAAAATGCAAAAACAACACTTTCTGCCCTGTAGCGGGTAAATATTAAGTTTAAAATATGCCGCCTTTGCTGGGATATAGTACATTTTCTGGGCATTCCGAAAACATACACAACTGAAAATTGACGATTTTTGATTTATGACATTCTTGAAAGGAGTGAGCGATATGAAGCCAATGTTTGTGTTTGATGGAAAGTTGTATTTTTAAATTATATGTTTAAATTTAATTAAAGACAGTGGAACCTCGTATAACAAGCGTATGTTCTAGTATCTTACGCGCAGAAGTCCCGGCTCACAAAACAATGTCGTGAAAAAGGGACTTGCCCTTCGTTTTACTCGTTATATGAAATTTCGCTCGTTGAAGAAGTAACTTTTTCACCATTTTATGAGAGGTTCCACTGTACTTTTTAAAAATCTTAGTGAGAGTAAATGTATAGGATTGGAGACATTGTACCGATGACTTCACACAACCCTGTTTTACCAAAATGTTACCACCTGACTGAGTCACAATACGATTGTGTTTACCTCAAAATAAGATTATAAAATGAGATTTTTTGTGTCGTAAAATAAAAATATATATTTATTTTTTATTAATAATTACTAATTACGAGTCTCATAATATAAAACTACTATTAATTACCAGTTTTAGAACTAAGTAAATGTGTACTTATTATTTAGTATAAGCAAATTTGTGTAAATAAAATATTGAAAGAATATTGTTTATTATAAAAAATATATAGCTTCGTAAAATGCTTAAAAAAATCAATAAACAAATAATTTTTAATAATTTTCGTGGTTTTATTGCCTTTTTTGACATCCCAAAATTGATGAAAAAGAATATATCGTAGTCATACAGAGAAAGTGACCAAGTGCATTTTTTACAAAAACGTGATTATTGACTATTTAATATCTTACTAGCTTAATAGTGCCCTGAAAAAATCCCAAGGGATTTTAAACTTGGAAGTATAATATATTGACTTGTTGAAAATGACTAACGGCATTGGTGTTTATTTTCTTGCCAAGAAAAATTGATTTGAATGGCCCTCCTGAACATTTTACGTTTTGTCAGTTGGTCACTTTCTCCTGTACGACTACGATATAAGCCTGTAAATACAGGGATTATGACCTGCCATATCCTAGTGACCACTTACCATCCGGTAAGTGGTCACTTTACACACATGTAACATTCACCATTCTACACACAGCTCAAATTTTTCTCCTACGTATTTTATTGATCTCACGACACTGTACGTGTGGGTTCACAATGCCATCTATTGTTGGGTTTCAAAAGCTTTCAATTTAGCGGAGACCCTTTAAATTGCACCCAAGATCCGAACCCGTATTATTTCACATATTGGGAAACGCCTGAAAACATGATTATCAATTTTTCATGCAGCTTATAATTTGTCCAGATTATTTTATTTACTACATTTGAGTGTGTCCAAATACTGGATCACAAATCTGGGGTTCCACTGAGGAATTATTTTAACATTTTTCACATCTCAACATAGATGAAGAAGAATATAGTATAAAAAACACACCCAAGTGGAGAAATCTAGATTTGTGAACAAGTATTTAAACACACTCAAAATGTTGTAAATTTATTCAAATGGTAAAGTGCATAGTTTATTACCTTACCCTCATGTAATGAACAATCAATATAACACCGCATCAATGTAATACAGTGCGCTATGCACCATTAGGCGCTGATAAGGGTAAGAAGAAGAATGATATCGCTCACTCCTTTCAAGAACATCATAAATCAAAAAACTTTATTTTTCTAGAGAATGTTTCTAATGTTAATAAATATAATACAACGTATCAAAAATAAATATCAAGCCACTTTTTGAACTTTTTAGTGCGCAACAGATCTTTTTAGGTAAAACCTTAATGTTTTTTTTTGTATTTGAAAAATATTTAGTTTATTTAAAAAAATAATAAAACAGTACCTTTTCTTCAAAATGCAAAAACAATTTTTTTTTGCCCTGTAGCGGGTAAATATTAATTAAAAAATATGCCGCTTTTGCTGGGATATAGTACATTTTCTGGGCATTCCGAAAACATGCACAACTGAAAATTGACGATGTTTGATTTATGACGTTCTTGAAAGGAGTGAGCGATATGATAAATAATATAATACAAAAATATCAAAATGTATTTATTGAATATTTTTATAAAACACAGAATACAAATTTAGTTGCTACACAAACTACTTCTTAAAATTAGAACACAACTCAGGTTGTGATATTGGTATCTGTCTTTTGGTTAAGGAATTGTTTATATCATTACGCTAAGGTATTTACCAACCAATCCATATGTAAAAATATGTAAAATATTCTTAGTCGCCTTAAGACATGGTAGCTGGTATTTCGATGGATTAAAAGCATATTATTTTTCTCATCTCATCAAAGATGAAGAAGAATATGAAAGTCTGGGCAGTTGCGGGCCTGACGACCGTCATAGGCTGGTTTAAGCCGAAACATTGTTCTTGAATCACTAGAACTTCACCAGAGACATCTATTGGTGAGATGAAAAGAAGCTTTTTATTGGGCAGAAACTCTTTTATTAGTGGTATATGTGTGAGGTCCGAATCCTGGATTATAATCACATACATGAGAAACGCCAGAAAATATCATTGATTGATTCATATATATAGAACTTCCAAGGATTTGAGTAGTGGGGTTGTCAATAATGGGTAGAATTGGTGAATGTTACATGTGTGTAAAGTAAGTCTGGGCATTTACGGGGCTGACGACCGTCATGGGCTGGTTTAAGCCATCACTTTACACACGTGTAACATTCACCAATTCTACCCATTATTGACAACCACACTACTCAAATTCTTGGAAGTTCTATATGTATATGAACCAATTTTGAAACACAGTTCTTGAACCACTAGAACTTCACTAGAGACATCTATTGGTTAGATGGAAAGAAGCTTTTTTGTTGAACAGAAACTCTTTTATTAGTATGTGAGGTCCGAATCCATATTATTCTACATCTTTGATGAGATGTCAAAAAATAATATGAAAAATAACTCATATAATTGGAGATAATCCAGATTTGTGTATTTGGACACACTCAAAATGTTGTAATATGACCATCATTATTTTTGCTTACAGGCAGTGAAAGGGATTAGTAGTTAGTCAGTTAGATCTGATTCCAACCTGACATTATCTGGAACACAGGGGCCTCCACAGCCTCCACAGGCACGGCGGACAGACACAGAGCTGTGTCAAAACATAAAACGAAAATCAAAACAAAATCTTACAAAAATTACTGCCGGGTTGTGGTCCCATGGTTAGCGTCGCGGACTCTTGAGTCAGAGTTTCTGGGTTCGAACCCACTCTACCACAATTAAATACCTATTTTATAAATCAGCCTCTTACGCTAAAAGAAAACGTTTTAAATTGAAGTATTTCTATAAATAATAAAAACAAAAATATATCTCTTTTTTTTTTTTTAAATGCTACATTAAACTTTTTTTGGACTGGCACTATAATGAAGAGAATGCTGCAAAACTTTGCAGCGCCCTATGCACACTTGTGCAAATTTGTGCATTAAATATATTAAAAATACACTTATCTACTAAAAAAAATCATTTCTTTTCACAAAAAATAGTTGCTCGTAATGATTCTGTTATCATACGAGGCTTGGAATATTTATTTAGTGAAATGGCAAGCTAGCTTATTTAATAGAATACATATTTCATTATTTTACCCTACTATTCACTTAATATGTTGAATGAGGAGTATGCGCTAGGGGTGTATGGATGATAATGATTCAAAAGGCTTAGCCTGTTAACAGTGCGGTGCGTATAAATACGTCGAATGTAAACAATATCGGGTCACGGGTAGGACACATCCAGTGGCGGACCTACCCTAGAAGCCCAGAAGCCCGGCATGCCTAACAACTCCAACAATGATTAAAAATACATAATTAATGTATGCCTATTTTTAAATTATCGCGCGCTTTTTCGTACTACCCGAGATAGCTGAGCGTAAACATGCGGCTTTCGCCCTGTCTGTTGCAGGTGCAGGCGATACATGATTAGCCATCTCGCTCTCTCTCATTGGCTTCAATTTGGGCTTCTGCTTCCAGCAAAACGCATAGTTGATTTGGTTTAAAAACATAACTTTAAACCGTACAATGTAGGTACCTATATGGCATTTTGTATCGAGTTTGGAAGCCAGCTTCGGTAGCGTGAACATAGCTACAAGAAATTAGCTACAATACGCAATATTTGTAACGAACGTATTTCATTATTGTTATCTGTTTACTTATCTGTCAGATGCTTATCAACTAGTTTTATGCCTTTGCAGAGTTCATAAATATAAAATATAATTGATAATCCATAATTAAATACGGTAATTGTAAGAATTATTAAGATTTGAATAATTTTTCGCATTTTTTTTGTTCTTCGCTACGTTTTTCGTAAGTAAATTTTGTTTGAACGTCATAATGAATTCGGATACGGCCGATGTCGTTTGTGCTGTTTTATTTATTTATTTGTTTTATTTATAAAAGTGGTTGAAGGAATTAATTTATAATGGAAAGGTGAGCGCATTGAATTTTATTAAAAAAAGGAAATGATTATCTCAAGGTCTCAAAGACCTACTCCTGATTTAAAAATATCACAACTGTTAAATTACATAAAAGGAAGTTTAATCAGTCGATATACAAAACTCGTTGGATTAGGAACGTATTGAAATATATTATTAGATTAAAACCAATATTTTTAGCTTTTCCACTTTATTTTTATTTGACCAGCGACCGGGTTACCGACATTTTATTACCGTTACCGACATCATCAGACTGGTACTGTCGATGTCGATGTACTGATGATGTCGGTAACGACGAAACCCGGTCGCTGGTCAAATAAAAATAAAGTGGAAAAGCTAAAAATATTGATTTTAATCTAAAAATATATTAAAATGCAATTCCATCACGAAGTGCCAGGGGATAATAAAAATCTATTAGAAACGTATTTTACTGCAGTCAACATTTTCTTTATTTCAATGTGATGGCTATTCCGTACAAAAATTACATCTTTGCATTTTTTACACTCATTACAATACATTGTTTATCTTTATATTGTTTTTTTAAATAAAGTTTTGTCGTGACATTTCTTGGTTGAACTGCATTCTATAGAATAAAATAACAACTATGAAATTTTTTCCACTTGAATTTTATTTGACCGGGTTTCGTCATAACTGACACCACCAGTCCGATGATGTCGGTTACGATGAAACCCGGTTGCTGGTCAAATAAAATTCATGTGGAAAAAATTACGTAGTCGCTATTTTATTCTGGCTACGCTTGGATGGCTTGACTATGGCCAATATCTGTACCCGACGGATTCTCCAGTTCTTTAGACACGTTGTGCGTGGCAACGAGGATAGCCTGGAACGACTAGTTGTGATCGGTAGCCTGGAGGGAAAGAGAGTGTGAGGAAGATCCCCACACGATGGACCGATCAAATGAAGGCAGCAGCAGGCACTTCAATGGTTGATGCGCTACGTGCAGCGCAGTCAAGGGATAACTGGAGAAGAGTCATTGCTTCTGCAAGGGTCACAACCCTCAGCAATGAGGAATAAGATGGAGAAGAAGATTTTATTATGAAAAATAATGGGCTTGCCTTACTGGTAAGCCCTGGGCACGCCACTGGACACATCGCTCACTCCTTTCAACAACGTCATAAATCAAAAAACTTTTTTCAGGAGATCGTTTTTAAAGTTTAAGAATATACTAAAATGTGTTAAAAATAAATATCACGCCACTTATTGAACTTATTACTGTGCAACAGATCTTTTTGGGTAAACCCTGAAGGTTTTTTCTCCATTTGAAAAATATTAAGTATATTAAAAAAAATAATTTAACAATACCTTTTCTTCAAATTACAAAAACAATACTTTCTGCCCTGTAGCGGCTAAATATTAAGTTAAAAATATGCCGCTTTTGCTGGGATATAGTACAATTTCTGGGCATTCCGAAAACATGCACAACCGAAAATTGACAATTTTTGATATATGACGTTGTTGAAAGGAGTGAGCGATATGAATACGTCCTTGAAACACACTTGGGTCTGTATTTATGCTGATCTTTTTTATGCGATTTTGAAGTTATGCTATTTTCAAATGTAATGGAACCCGTTCCTTATTTTTGTATGTAGTTCAAGTCTTTTTTTATGTGAATTCGCATGAAAAATCTAAAATTTAGACTAGTGCAGGTTACAGTAAAGTTAAGTTCAAATCTTACATTGTATTCAAGAGATGCTTTATTGGAAAAAAAAACAGAAAAAGCACTTGTAATTTGGATTGAAGATTTATCTAAAAAACGATTTCCCATATTAATTAATTTAACCGGATCCACGCGGCTCGCATAACCGTATGTGTTTTCACAAAACATTCACCGTACGCGGCTGACATAACCGTATGTGTTTTTACTTTGCTCCAAGTTTCGAACCTCAGTTCAACATGGAGGGATTTTTTCATGGTGTGGAACTTTGGATAAAATAATACGTCAATCCTTGGCCTTATGACATCTGTTGAAATATCTGACTAATAATTTGTAACATCACAAGGATAAATAAAAGAACAGATCCCTGATTTTTCTTGCGGTCGGTAATTAGTCCGCGCCATAATCACGCCCTATATCTGTCTCCGATGCGTGCTTTGATTTATTTATGTTAAGATCTTATTTGTTTATATTACGAGAATATAAACAAATAAGATCTATATTTATTTCAAGAATAATGTGACGTGAGTGTACTATAGAGTACCAAAAAGGCACAATGAATCCCATTGAACGTTTTTGTTTAGGAAAATAAATAGTTTCTTAACTAAATACATGATAAAAATAATCATTTAAAAAACGGCAAAATACCGCCGCGCACGGGCGTCTCTCAGGAACAAAGTTAACGCGGTTAAAAGGTTAACTACCAAAAAAGCTTCTGTTTTTATTTTTATGAATATTTTTGCGATTTTTGGTACATTCTATCATTTTGATTTGAGTTATGCGGTTTTTAAAAATAATGGAACCTATCCCCCAGTTTTGTATGTACTTCAAGTCTTTTTTTTATGTGACTCCCTGTGGAACGTATCTATCACATAAAAAGAGATATGTGTATATGTTGCGCCCTGGAATGTCTGGACCTAATTTTCCAACAACAAAGGTAATTCGTCATCCATACATGTCTCCACATGAATTCTTTTGTATTTTCCTTTATGATTTATTTATATAAAAAACAAAAAAATATATATTTCATAGTCTTTTCATTTATTTTAAGCATAAATAAAATATATATGAAATTACGTCCACTGGGCGTGACGTACTGACACATCCTAGAGAAAGAGTTGGCGCCCATTGTATGTTGCAGAATTAAAAACTCCCCGGTTAACAAGTTAAAAGTATCATTGCGTAATCAATTAACCCTTTGGTTACCAAAATACAATATATCGGCTTTGGTGAGAAATACCAGATCCGTTGAATCTGACATTATGATTTATAAAAGTATCAGATACATTTTGGACAGTATGTTAGGGATTCCTTCCCTTAGAGAATTGTGCGAAAAAGTTCAATTCATATTATGCTTTTTTTTCAAAAAGTTATACACCGAGATTTACAATTATTTATTATTTTCATCTTATAATTACTTGTAATATTACAAGAATTGAAGTAACAAATGTGTCGCCTACTTTCAAAATCCGCCAGATCCATGCAAGTCAATTTTACAAAAAATGCAAATTCTCCGGGTAACATTTATGTTTCAAAGATTTGTCTATAATTAGATAAAATATTATGAAATAGAGAATTTCCTCATTTTTTTGTAATTTTATTTAGTATTTTAAAAAAAAACACAAAACACAAACCGATAATGACGTCATCTTAATTTTTGACCTATCCCCGCTCTCTGATTGGCCAATATGTGTCAGAAGGGAAGTTTCATGAAAATAGCGGAGTTTGAAATACAACGTTAAGTATTTTTTAGCAGGGTTTTCAAGTATTTATATATTTTAAACAATAAAACCCATAATTAGCATTCTGACAGAGTATTTATTTTAAAATATTTTTAAATTGATTCTGGCGGATTTTGAAAGTAGGCGACACAAATATACTTGATAGAAACGAGAAAAAAAAATGCATTTAACCAATTTTGTTTCTGAGAAAAGTAAACTGTCTAAAGCTGTGATATTATTCAAGAAGATACATTTTCATGTGTCCAAGTTAATAAACAATATGCAATAAATTGATAAAAATATAAAACATTTGTATATTGGACAATTCAAAAAAAAAATTGTTAATTACACGCACCCCTACACTATTTCTGTCAACACCGGATGTTGGCAAGTATGTTGGCTAGTTGTTTAAACTTTAGTGTTATGCGTACGGCGTTAAAAGTAGGTGGATTTTAAGCAAACAGCATTTACTTGTTAGTCATTTAGTTAGCGATTTTTCATAATGTAGCACACATTTAGTTAACTAAACTCCGACACATATTTTCGTCCTGCTGAAGATAAAATAATGGTAAAGGGTGTTTATAAATTGTCAAACACATTTTACTTTAGAATTATTCATGTTTAACCGGATCCACGCGGCTCGCATAACCGTATGTGTTTTCATAAAACATGCCCCATACGCGGCTGACATAACCGTTTGTGTTTTTACATTGCTCCAAGTTTCGAACCTCAGTTCAACTTGGAGGGATTTTTTCATGGTGTGGAACTTTGGATAAAATAATACGTCAATCCTTGGCCTCATGACATCTGTTGAAATATCTGACAAATAATTTGTAACATCACAAGGATAAATAAAAGAACAGATCCCTGATTTTTCTTGCGGTCGGTAATTAGTCCGCGCCATAATCATGCCCTATATCTGTCTCACTCTCGACGCTACGCATCCCCAGTGGGTAAGAGTGACACACGATGCGTGCTTATATTTATGATCTTATTTGTTTATATTACGATATATTTCAAGAATAATGTGACACAAATGTATTATAGAGTACCAAAAAGGCACAGTGAATCCCATTGAACGTTTTTGTTTAGGAAAATAAATGGTTTCTTAACTAAATACATGATAAAAGTAATCATTTTAAAAATGGTGAAATACCGCCGCGTACGGGCGTCTCTCAGGAACAAAGTTGACGCGGTTAAAAGGTTAAATTGTGGTTTTTCTGGCATAGTTACCTTAAAAGTCCCGGTAACCAAAGGATTAAAATTATACCCTCACAGTATTGATACAGTATTTCATGTCAGTGTATAATGAATAAAAAAATTACAAAAACTAAATGATTGAATCTCGTTGCATGAATATATGATTTGCGAGTGTAAAGTCAGCTTTGGACGAATCATGTTTATGCTCACTTGTCTCGAAGCCAGTATAAAATATGACAACATCACTTATATTACGCTAACTTACTTCAGTTAAGTAAATGCCGGGACATCATCCCGTAGACAAACTATTAATACAGGGTGGCGCAAAATGAATCACCCTATCGCAAGATGTTATATTTTTTTACAATGGCGTCGTACGTCAATCATATTTGAAATTTGTGAATTTGCGTGTAGTATATAAAAAAATTAGGGTGGCGCAAAATTGATCATTCAATTTTGTTTTGGAATAACTTTTTTTTTCATTCAAACCCCAAAGGTGCATAGGGCACTGCATTATATAAACGTAGTGTTATCATGATCGTCAACACACGAAGGAAAGGTGATCAGCCCTCCGCCTCATGTACCAGTCCAGGGGAATATTGAATAAATATTAGAGTGAAAAAATCACTTATATTTATTCGACCCCCCCTGGGAATCGAACCCGTTACTACCAGAACGGTAGCAGAGCGTGCTGACCATTGCACTGCAGAGGCCGACAAACAATAATAGTAATAACTTTTTTACTTAATAAAAAAAAAAAAATTGAGTGATGGAAGTCTTTATTTTGACCATTAACATTTTTCTGCTAAAAAGATGGTATTTGTCAAGTGGCTGCCGCCAGTGTTCATACACATTTGTGCCCGTTTTATCAATATGTTTGTATACTGCAGCTGTCTAGTTCACAAATGTCAAATATGATTAGTGTAGGACGCCATTTGCCTAAATTATAACATCTTCCGATAGAGTAATTGATTTTGCGCCATCCTGTACATATTTATTGATTTGGCGTTTAATTTGTAGAACTCCATTTTAATTTATGTATTAATTTTAAATCAAACACAGATTTTTTGATTCTACTAAGTTGTATTTTATTAACAAAAACACATAAAAAATTATATTGTGACAATTGTTTCGCCTTGTTAGGGCATTATCAAACGAATGTGAAGATCAAATGGACTACGGTCCTTATGTAGCTATACAATTCTAAGTGACAGTTTTAACATGTGCAGCAATAATTTATGGGAGACAACAGTAGCTAACCTACATCCCCCATTAGCTACTGTTGTCTCCCATAAATTATTGCTGCATGTGTTAAAACTGTCACTTAGAATTGTACAGCTACATAAGGACCGTAGTCCATTTGATCTTCACATTCGTTTGATAATGCCCTAACAAGGCGAAACAATTGTCACAATATAATTTTTTATGTGTTTTTGTTAATAAAATACAACTTAGTAGAATCAAAAAATCTGTGATTGATTTAAAATTGATACATAAATCCTGTACATACATCAAATATTATTGACTAATACTTAACTAATTCTTACAGCACAAATTTTCATAGTGTGTTTATACTTTGTGAATAAAAATAAAAAGCATACCCTATAGCTTGCGGGGAGGTTTTTCAAAAATAGTTTAGTAATTTTAGTTTATTGCAAGAATTACATCACTAACCACCCTATGAATGAAAAAATAAAAAAATAACTTGAAGATTGTACTCTGTACAGCGAATTGTAGTCTTGATCTTATTTACGAAATACCATTAAAAAAATAACAATTTTTAAGACATTAACAAATAAGAAGATAAAAATGGTATTATTTTTATCAAGAAGCTGTATTTTACTGTAGAAAACTTTATAAAAATTAATAAAACACAAACTTTGTTTTTGACTACTTTATTTTTGGTACTGTCTTTGGTCATTCAATAAGCCTGTACTTGCCTAATGATGAATATTTATCTATGGAGTTTAGTACCTATCCATCCCTGAAGAAGACAAAGTATCAGGAGAAACCGACAAAAAAATAGTACCAAAAATAAAGCATATAAAATGTGCCAAGAATCAGCGATATATATTGATACAATTTTTAAAAAGAGTAGATTTTAATTAATCCGTAAACAATTCCATAAAAATAATAAATAATAAAACCCTTATCCGCACCCCAATGGCGCAAAGGGCACTGCGTCATATAAACGCAGTGTTATCTTGATGGTTTACACATGAAGGAAAGGTGATCAGCCCTCAGCTCGAGGTACCAGTCCAGGGTAATATTGAATAAATATGGCAGTGAAAAATCACTTATATTTATTTTACCCCCCTTGGGAATCGAACCCGGGACCTCCAGAACGGTAGCCAAGCGTGCTGACCATTACACTACGGAGGCGAACTCCATAAAAAAGTGTTCAAGAAGTTGATTGCTAATAGGATTTTTGTAAAATGTTCAAAAATGTTTTCAAGTGTATTATTTCATAAAATACATACAAATACAATAGTTGTATTTGTATTGATATGATTTCATGGCAAATTACCGAGTTTTTTCGTATGTCCAAAATAGGCATCTATTGAAAATAAATTGAATGATAAAATCTATTGTAAAGAGGCATCTATAGACACTGCACCATCTATTAGAATAATCCAATAGATGGCACTGTCATTCACCTGACCAGTACAAACGAACCCTCATATCCACTCTGAATAGCAATTTATGTATTTACACAGCACATGTCGCTCACTCCTTTCAAGAACGTCATAAATAAAAAATCGTCAATTTTCAGTTGTGCATGTTTTTGGAATGCCCAGAAAATGTACTAGATCACAGCAAAAGAGGCATATTTTTAACTTAATATTTACCGCTACAGGGGAGAAAGTGTTGTTTTTGCATTTTGAAAAAAAGGTATTGTTTATTTTTTTAAATATACTAAATATTTTTCAAATGGAGAAAAAACATTCAGGTTTTACCTTAAAAGATCTGTTGCACAGTAAAAAGTTCAGTAAGTGGCTTGATATTTCTTATTTTAATACTTTACATTATATTTTTAAACTTTAAAAATGATCTACTGAAAAATCAAGTTTTTTTTGTATATGACGTTGTTGAAAGGAGTGAGCGATGTGTCTGACTCAAAAAATCAAGTCAAAATAAAGTACATAGTGTTAGTCACCGGTGGCCGACGAGGGGCAATCGGAATGTCTTGTGTCAGTTACCGGTGACTGACGTGGCAGTCATCGTGTAATATTTCGCTGATTTGAGGCTGTGATACAAAGGATTTTGCAGGCTTGGGGTTCAACACGTTTAATTACTATCAAAATGAGGAATGGTAACAAAAATTAATAAAAACCATGTACCACATTTTTCAAACCCTGCCCAGTATGACATTAAGGTGGAGACTGACAGGATCATTTCGTCGTAACATAACGTCGTAACATCGCTCGCGGCGAGCATCAGCGAGCATCCGAAACTATGGACGGAGCACTCGGCTCGCTGTACTTACTGCCTGAATACTCGCATTGTAACGTGTTACCTTACGATGAAATGCTCCGGTCAGTCTCCACCTTTAAAAAGACAATCATCTTGTTTGAACAGATTTGAAATGTCAGAAATTAATTAAAACAAGTCAATCTTTAAACAGATTTCATTAATCGGTTTGGCAGTCACTTTGTGGTTATATCTATCCATTAGTCAAAGTTTCACTTGGTAAATACTACTATTTCTTAAAATCTATCGTGACACGTGTTTCGATGCATTCCGCATCATTTTCAAACACCGCATGTGAAGCTAGGTCTAAATTTTAGATTTCTGTCCTTGGGATGTTGAAGATTGAAGAGGGGGTAGGAGCTGTTCCTTATTTTGTATCAGTGGGAACATGGACAATAGGGGGGAGGCTTTGGTCACTGTCGTATTGTTAATTATGGGTTTATATTTTCAAGAATTCTATTGGATCAAAATATTACAAATTATGACTTTCCGTATTAAAAATTTATATTATTTCTACAAGTTTTTGTTGTTATATGTGAGATTTAAATTAATGGCAGTAAGAAACAGATTCTACCTCGTCTTCATCCTTCAACGTCCCAAGGACACAACTCTAAAATTAACTCTTAACACTCTGTAGGCCAGACATTCTGGCCTGTATGATTCTAGTAGGCAGCTCCGTAGGCCACAATGTCTGGCCCGGCGCAGGTATAACTTTAATCACTGATTTCTCTATCACCCAAGTATATTCTACCAAAATATATTTCAGATAAATGCTGTTAATCATCGCAACATATTGAATTAACCAACATTTCTTCAATCAAACTTTCCATTAATTAGATATAATCTAGGAAAAATAGATTGTCATTTCGGGTGATAGAATATTTGTCATACGCTAGTATTTTTTGGGACAGTCAGTCGTTATCCTTCATTTATGACGGTTTTCCAAGGATACTCCCACTTTTTGTGACTGTATTTTTTCGTTTTGTGGAGCTATTATATTTAAAAATGTGCCGCCCTTGAATTAGGGTATGGGTTAACAAATAAAAAGGCCGACAGGAAAGAGACAAGGCCGTTAAGAAACAGTGGTATTTACCAGGTGAAACTTAAATGATTACAGAATAAAGGGGATAGATGGATGATAGAAATTGTTTGTACATCGCCGAGAGCCTATGAAAGATTGACAGCCGGCAGTAGTACGCTCATCGCCGGTGGATCTTGTTGATAAGGCGCCTGAAATCCGACCCCGCTGCACTGGTGGCGGGTTGCTATTATTTGGTCAGCTTCTCGATGAGCCAGTCCTCCGTGAGGTCCTCGATCTCGCGCACCTCCAGGCCGCGCGTGAGCTCGGCCTCGCGCTGCAGCGCCAGCTTGGTGCCCGCGTACATGATCTGCAGCTCCATCTGGCTGTCGCGCGGCGTGTAGAAGATGAAGCACATCGGGAAGGAGACGCGCCCGTCCGAGTGGGCCATCCGGTAGCTGCAATAACACGCGGCACATTAACCACTAAATTCTAGTCCGGTCAACAAAGGTGTGGATGTTATACATATCGCTCACTCCTTTCAACAACGTCATATATCAAAAATTTGACAATTTTCAGTTGTGCCTTGGTTTAACAGCCCTACACATACGAACGTACGTGATACGCGCGGTTTTTCTTTACCATTCCGCGCTAACCCGTATGACCTACGCGCGGACCTAAGTTATTTTATATATAATTTTTATCTTTGTAATATAATAGTGACATTATTATATTACAAAGATAAAAATTTAACAAAATTCAACAATACAATATGTATATTTACACATTGTTTGCGGAAAATGCTCTAAAGTGTCTTTTACATACTATTGGTAGCAGAGGCGTGCATTTTATATAGGCAGAAAAGCAGTGTTTGACAACAACAAGAGCTAGTCTCTTCTTTAAAGAAAAATAGTATTAAAAGTTATGTTTTCATAAATTTTTAGTCACTTTGATGTAATATCTATCCAATGTTAATTAAAGTTTCACTTAAATTTTAAAAAATTTAAAATCAGTTTAAAAATTTAGAAAAATATAAATAAAATAAAATATATTATTCGATTAAAACCAATATTTTTAGCTTTTCCACTTTATTTTTATTTGACCAGCGACCGGGTTTCGTCTTTACCGACATCATCACACTGGTGGGAGGCTATACAAATTGTTATGTTATATATAAAACAAGGCAGGAGTTGATAACCATGATTTGATATAATTTGGTTGAGAAATTAATTTTTTAATATCATACAATACTTAAATTCACTCAAATTAAGAAATTAATTTTTTTTGGTTGAGAAATTAATTTTTTAATATCATACAATACTTAAATTCACTCAAATTAAATTAATTTCTCAACAAAATTATCTCAAATCATGGTTATCAACTCCTGCCTTGTTTTATATATAACATAACAATTTGTATAGCCTCCCACCAGTGTGATGATGTCGGTAAAGACGAAACCCGGTCGCTGGTCAAATAAAAATAAAGTGGAAAAGCTAAAAATATTGGTTTTAATCTAATAATATATTAAAAATGCAATTCCATCACCAAGTGTCAGTGGATAATATAAATCTAATTAAACAAAAGTTACAATTTAAGATAATGTGCCGAATCACTGGGTTATTTCATGCCTTATAAAAGACAAAACAGTTGTAATTAAAACAACCATTTTTGAGAGTCATTTTTTATTATTATCAGCACAATTGCTACAATTAGCTTTCATTTAGAAATATATAAGATAAAGTTAGATAAAATGGTCGTTACTCATCGATATCAAAAGATGACACATGAACCTGTTTGGCGGATAAATTTGCATATCAACACGTCAAAATTCATAGGCCCGAGTTGATTTGGAAGAATCATGAATTAAAAGTTGCGCAAATCGCTTACCTGTAGACGATAAACCGCGGCTGATGACTCGGCAAGATGTCCTGCAAATCCTCCAGCTCGACACCTTCCAGTACCTCGTCTACGCAGATCTCTTGCTTCTCTCTGTCCACCTTTAAAATAAGCGCGGAATTCTTATCGTGTTTGCGAAACCTGAACTTCCTGAGCGCTTCCTTCACCTCGTCTTGTATGTCGCACACTTTGACGCAGGCCGACGACATGTTTCGGGTTCAACTTTTATTATTTTCAGAAGAAACAAAGTGATTCAGATATAAACACAGAGTCACGGGCAAGACGGCACACCTATCAAATTGACACTGACAGCAGTAGCAAACGTATATTCAATCTTCTTCTTCTTTTTTATGGCTTTCACCCGTATAGTGTTCTAGCCAGTGTCAAATATTTTTTTTTTTACTTACACTTTTTCATTTGATAATAGTTAAATTTATCATTTTTATAGGTAAAGCAGTAAAAATTATAATTTTATGAAAAAACGTGAGCGTTAGTCGGAGTAGTATTGGTCGGACTGATTTGTACCACAAAAATAAATCTGTTTAGTGCGTGCTACCCTTTTCTGCATAAAGATTATTTCTACGTTCGTTCTCGTTTTATCAGGTGCAAAATATTAGCGCTTCAATGTTTGAAAAACCATATCACCTTTTTTACTTGCGGGGAAACATTCTATTAGTGTATTTGTATACATATTTAAAAAAAAACTGATTTACGGATGGGTTAAGATACGAACAAAGGATAGGGATGGATGGAGATTGACCATAAAAGCATGTATTTGACCGAAGGATTTCGTCGTAACGTCGCTCGCGGCGAGCCCTTTAACTATGGATGCAGCGCTCGGCTCGCTGTACTGACTATAAGAATTCTCGCATCGTAACGTGTTACGTTACGATGCAATGGCTTCGGTCAGTCCCCACTGTAAAAGAAGTAAACTAATCATCATACAAATTGTTATGCACGAAAAAATGGTTACTTTTATAATGTAAGAAAAGAAAACTGTAACGAGGTAACCTAGAGTTTATTTAGGATTTTTTTTTTTAAATAATCTTTGTTTGAACATTTAAAAAAAATGTTTGTAAATAAATTGATTGGATTTTTTTTGTACAAGTAAGGTACCTACCGCAATGAAATGAACGGACTCGATTCATACGAGATTTTTATGACCGTGGTATCTTTTCAGTCAGTCTATGGTTAAGTGTCCATCCGTCAACAGTCGTCAAACCGAGGATTACTGGTGATTAGCATTTAGTGGTTTTAATTCTATTGGCATTTTAAAGATAATTTAGTGATGTAAATTACTAAAGCCAATATTTTTTTTATTTTACCTAGTGACCTTGCGTGTGTTAATGTGCTATAAGTCACCTGTCGTCCGTTCATTTTGTTATTAAAATCGTAGTCCTACCCCCTTGGTGTGTATTTATTGTCATAATTGACAATGTCTTGATAACGGCAGGTAGCTAATAGATAAAGAGTTTTATAAATAAATTTTAAGTTCGGTTTTTAAGTGCGTTTTTCCGTTGATCGCGGATGTGGAAATGTCTGGAGTCGGTCGATAGCGTTCGACTCTAAATAAAAATTTAAATTACTCGAAACGCAGTTTAAAAGGTAAGATTTTTAGAAGAATTATTACACATTTTGATAATGGATATTTTGATATCCAAATACGTACAATTAAGGATTATTTTAAAATAAGAATTATGGTGTGTCGCTTGTTTGCGATTGACAACACTCATCAAAATCTTTGTTTATTTTCCGTTAGTTATGAATTCTCGCAATAAAGTGCTATAATATTTTTTCTTGACAGTTATAAATTGCACAACCATATTTCGCGTTGCTTTGCATAAAGCTATCTTCCTATTTTTTACTTTGATAGCTATCACACTTTCTTGTGAATAAATTGTATACGTATTTAATTACCATTTATTTCATACCATTACATATAATATTTATAATATTTCAGGCTAATGCATAATTTCTTGTTTTTTTATATGTTCATCCTTGTTTAGATAAGTACTTTTCGAACTAATAATATACTTAAAAAGATAAAACATATTACTGTATTTTATCAAGTATACAACATGTAATTTATTTTGTACAAATTTGCTACGGCCGTTAATAAAATAATAAAAAATCCCAAAATTGCAATGATTATAATAGAAAGATTAGCCGTAATTATTAAAATGTTTTTTATTTAAAAGCGTTCGTTTTTAAAACAATAATTAAACAAAATAAATATGTTTTAATTGAATTGTGACTTTTTGACACAGAAATCGATCGCCATTTTAAATTTGAATTTGAAAATTTATCAAAAATATATTACATACCTACTAGGGGTTTCAAATATATTTTAAATAGCCTTATATAAGTACGCTGGTATGTATTTCGTACGCAATTGTATTCTTTTTTTTTATTGTTGTATCGTGAAAATTTAGTGAAAACTTCTAGACAAGAACTATCGTTGTTATAAAATAGTAATAATAAAAGTTCTTTGAATTAGTCGGTACTTACTTAGGTTTTTGGATTCGATCATTTGAAGATAATCACTGCAGTTAATGCACAAATTTGCTGTTTATTTTTAATATTTATTATTTACCTTAGGAAATTCTCCTTGCCTATGTACAAAGCCTTATAGCATATTTAGTTAAAAATTATATCGTAGTCGTACAGGAGAAAGTGACCAACTAACCAAACGTAAAACGTTCAGGAGAGCTATTTCAGTCACTTTTGCTTGGCAACAAAATAAACATCAATGCAGTTAGTCATTTTTAACAAGTCAGTATATTATACTTCCAAGTTTAAAATCCTTTGGGATTTTTTCAGGGCAATATTAAGCTAGTAAGATATCAAATAGTCAATGATCACGTTTTTGTAAAAAATGCACTTGGTCACTTTCTCCCGTATGATTACGATATGTAGAGTTGATAATGAATGTGTAAATACACCATAAAAACATAATAAAGTAAAGTGCATTGTGTACTGTGAACATCTATGATGGATAACCGAATGTTTCACTACAAAAAATAGGCAAAAATATGTTTTCTTTTTGTCAAAAATATTGTATTGTAAAATAATCCAGCACGAGACGGAAAGTTTGACACTCGAAATCGAGCAGCTTAGAGGTTAAACAATTATTTAGACACATTTAGAATGCTGTAAGTTAATATCATAGTTAAATATTATTACATTTACTTTGAACCCCCCTGCGAGTATTTTTGTCTAGAATTTTCACTTTTTAATAACATAAAATTAAAGTAACTTTAAACATAAACAAAAATCCACTCACGAGTAGGCATATGCTATGAAACTTATAAAGTTGAAGCCTGAGTAGGGACATGATAAGCGGTGTTGCATACGCCGTAGCTAGATTTCAGAGTCACTTGGACGTTGGGTAATTAAAAAAAAAAATTACGCCACCCCCGGGAATCGTACGCGGGACCTCCGACATGGCGATCAAACGCGCCAACCACTGCACTATGGAGGGAGAAATTTATATGTAGAATAGTTCTGTAGTATGCAATTTACGATCAAGTTGACAATCATAGCCGGGTTTAGAATTAAACTTCAGAAATGTGCTCTCTTTCAATGCCCTTGTCGTGTGGGTAGGTGCTGGCAGTACCTACCTAGGTGTGTATGTAAATACACACATCGCTCACTCCTTTCAAGAACGTCATAAATAAAAAAAACTTGATTTTTCAGGAGAACGTTTTCAATGTTTAAAAATATAACACAATGCATTAAAAATAAATATCAAGCCACTTATTGAACTTTTTACTGTGCAACAGATCTTTTTAGGTAAAACCTGAAGGTTTTTTCTCCATTTAAAAAATATTCAATATATTCAACAAAATAATTAAACAATACCTTTTCTTCAAAATGCAAAAACAACATTTTCCGCCCTGTAGCTGGTAAATATTAAATTAAAAATATGCCTCTTTTGCTGGGATAAAGTACATTTTCTGAGCATTTCGAAAACATGCACAACTGAAAATTGACGATTTTTTATTTATGACGTTCTTGAAAGGAGTGAGCGACATGATACACGCATTACTGGGAGCCAGAACACCTGGGAAAATATGGTGATATGAATTCGGTAGTGGCACACACCGTACCGATAGTGGCGTGCGTGTTTCTGAGTCACTCACACGTGTGTAGGCCCCCTTAACCTTCCCCTTAGGGCGTTTGTGCACTACACGGAGTTTTACCGTCCAGTACTTCAGTTAGCGTTTCAAAACAATGATTGGCTTGTGCTTTCGTCCATCTTTCTTCGGATCGGTGCTCTTGATCGGCGCGTGAACGCGTTACGCGTCAATTCGATCACGCTAAATTGTCGTAGTCGCATTTATTTTTCAAAACCGGACTGCCGGACGGTAAAATTCCGTTTAGTGCACAAGCGGCTTTACACCTATGTATTTTGTACACCATATGAAAATGTGGTTGAACTAACTAACTAACAATCACGCCGCTTCCCCGCAGGGGTAGGCAGAGAGAATAGAGCGCCACACCACTCTGTCCTTGCACACATTCTTCGCCTCTTCCACGTTCATGCATCTCCTCATACATACCCGCCTAATGTTAAGACTCCTATCCTGACCACTTTCAAGTATTTGGCATACCTGATCGTGCCATGTTTTTCTCGGTCTCCTCTGCTTCTTTTCCCACTAACATTCCCCTCATAAATTTGTTTTACCGTTCTTTCCTCACTCATTCGTTCTACATGTCCAAACCATCTAGACACACCTTTCTTAATTTTATCGATGATGCTTATCTCAGCTTTGCATTCCTTCCTTATTTCACTATTCGCACATCTATCATACATCGTTTTGTCGCACATTCTTCTGAGAGATTGCATTTCGACTGCATTCAGTCTAATTTCATCCTTCTTTTGCCTTATATATGTATATATATATATATATATATATATATATATATATATATATATATATATATATATATATATATATATATATATATATATATATATATATATATATATATATATATATATATATATATATATATATATATATATATATATATATATATATATATATATATATATATATATATATATATATATATATATATGTAATAAAATAACTAGGTACCTACCTATACATTTTATTAAGTACCTACAAATAGTACCTACATAAACAGTTCCACCACCAGATGTCGCATGCGTCGCTCAGAAGAAAACAAAAGACTTCCGATAATATTATTGACTGTCAGAATCAGATAGATAGATAGATAGATAGATATAAAAATTATTATAAAGATAAATTAAGAATAAACTTTAATTACAAAGCAACACATTGTTTATTTTATTATTATACACCCACTTTACATATTATTTACACTTAATTTTCAAAAGGAAAATATTACCACGTTATAAAACGACAATTTTGTTAATCAAAAATAAAGAAACAAAATAAAAAAAAATGGATACTGCTCCTCAAACATTAGAAAACTTACTAGAAAAATTAATACAAAATGCTCAGGTAAGCAAACATCAAAATTTAAAAGATATTTCAGAGAAGTTCATCATTGAAAAATTTACAAGCAAAAATCCTAATGCAAACCAGTGGATGGATATTTTTGAAAAAGAATGTACACGTTTTGAGGTGACAACGGATGAGAAAAAAATTGAAATATTAAGATTGTTTATGGATAAAAGTTGTGAAGATTGGTACAGTTCGATGATGATAAAATTTTCCATGAACTCAGAATGGATAGTATGGAAAAACAACTTTTGTAAAACATTTACAAACAAGGGGTGGAACCATGTAATGTTTGCATTATCTTTTAAATATAACGACGGTTCCTTGTTAGACTATGCCATAAGGAAGGAAAAACTTTTGTTGGAGATGAGAAGAACGATCGACATGGGTACCTTAGTAGATCTTATTGTGGCTGGTTTACCAGAATTTATAATTAATAAGATTGATAGAGAAAAATTAGAAGATACAGTCGATTTATTCAATGAAGTAAAAAAACACGAAAACATTGTAAATAAAAAAAGGTTTTCGGATCAAAGAAGATATGGAAATCTAAGAACTAGTGGTAAAATTAAAGATAAAAGTCCATGTAAGATTTGTGAAAAATTAAATAAGGGAACTCGATATCACCCTGAAGTAACGTGCTGGTTTAGAACAAAGGAGGATGATAAGTTTAATAATAAAAATACTATCAGACATGTAAACAATTCAGTTATAGAAGCTAAGTTAAACGAAACCGATCAAAAAAACGAATAGTAACACCATTAATAAATGTCAAACTATTACTAAATGATCAAATTGAAATATTTGGAATTTACGATTCAGGTTCAAATGTTTCTCTAATAAATTCTAAGTTATTAAAACTAAAAGGAAAAGGAAACAATATGAATGAAGCAGATTTAGTAACAATTAATGGTGTTAAAAAGACAAACGGTTTGACGACTTTGAAAATAAAAATATTTGAATTGGAAAAAAACGTTGATGTATATATTATTGATGAAGAAAATTTCAAATATGATTTTTTGATAGGATTAGATATGATAAAAAAATTTAAACTAATCCAAAATGAAGACTTAAAAATAACACAAAGACAATGCTTGAAAAATGAAAATAAAAAGAAAGTAGAAAAAATTTCTACAAAATATAAAATTAAAAATAGTGAATTTAAAAATACAGAAAATAACAACAGCAAGGAATGCAAAATAAATTATAATGAACATGTAAAAGAAGAAGATTTTGAAATAAAAATAAATCATTTAAATCAATTTCAAAAATCTAAAATAAATGAACTGATTTGCAAATATAAATCCGTTTTTGCAAAAGACAAATATGATATCGGCACTGTTAGTGGATACGAAGCGAGGATAGACTTACTAGTAGACAGATATTGCAGTAAGAGGCCTTACAGATGTACTGTAGAAGATAAAAAGGAGATAGAAAAACAAATTGCAAAATTACTGGATAATAAGCTAATAGAAGAATCCTACAGTCCATTTGCTGCACCTGTTACATTGGCATTTAAAAAAGAGGAAAACAAAAAATCCAGACTGTGTATAGATTTCAGAGACTTGAATAAAATAGTAGTGCCTCAAGCTCAACCATTTCCTTTAATTGAAGACCTAATGATAAAGACCAGGAATTGCAAATTTTTTTCAACACTAGATATAAACTCAGCGTTTTGGTCTATTCCTTTACGAATCGAAGACAGAAAAAAGACGGGATTTGTTACACAAGAAGGACATTTCCAATGGACTTGCCTACCATTTGGATTGAAGACCTCACCAGCAATTTTTCAAAGGATACTAGGTAACATATTAAGAAAGTATAAACTTACTGATTTCACCGTTAATTACATAGATGATATTCTTATATTTTCCAAAACTTTTGCTGAGCACATTAAACATCTAACACAGTTGCTGGAAGCGATCGAAACGGAAGGTTTCAGGTTAAAATTTACAAAATGCGCATTTGCGTCAGACTTGGTAAAATATCTAGGTCATATAATTCAAAATAATTCAATAAAACCAGTAAAGGATAATTTGATTTCAATAAAGAATTTTCCTGTTCCAAAAACGATAAAAAATATAAGACAATTTCTGGGGAAAATAAACTTTTACCATGAATACATACCAAAGAGTGCAATAATACTAGATCCATTGCATAACTTACTAAGGAAAAATCAAAAATTTATTTGGTGTGATAAATGCCAAAAAGCATTTGAAATAACAAAAAGCATGCTTTGCTCACAGCCCGTTCTAGAAATTTTTGATCAGGATTTACCAATCAACATTTATACCGATGCTTCTTTAGAAGGTGTTGGGGCCATTTTGAAACAAAAGCAGCCCGATGGTAGAGAAAAACCAGTGGCATACTTTTCGAAAAAACTAAATGAAGCCCAGAAGAAAAAAAAAGCAATATATTTAGAATGTTTAGCAATTAAGGAAGCAGTAAGATACTGGCAATACTGGTTAATAGGTAAATCATTTACGGTTTATTCAGATCACAAACCTTTGGAAAATATGAATCTGAAATCTAGGACCGATGAAGAGTTAGGTGATTTAACATATTATTTATCGCAATATGAATTTGAAATAAAATATAATCCAGGAAAGAAGAATTTAGAAGCAGATTGTCTAAGCAGGAATCCAGTATTAGAATCGAGTGAAAATGCAGATGAACAATTAAAAGTTGTAAATTTGGTTAAATTAGAAGATATTTTAAGAGATCAGAATAAAAATGAAAGAATTCAACAGAAAAAAAACAAATGGATTGAAAAAAACAATGTCTATTTTAAAAAGGTCAAGAAAAAAGAAAAAATAATTCTTTCAGAACCGTTTAGCATCGAAATCATAAAAGACATACATGAAAACCTATGCCATATTGGAATTGGACAAATGCAAAAGACTATTAGTCCACATTACGCAGCCAAAAATTTGACGAAAAACATAAAAACAATTTGTAGAAATTGTGAAATTTGTATTAAAAATAAATCAAGAGGACAAAAGAAATTTGGATTTATGTCTCATCTAGGCCCGGCCACAAAGCCTTTTGAAATAATATCTTTAGACACAATTGGAGGTTTAGGAGGTTCAAGATCAACAAAAAAATATCTACATCTCTTAGTGGATCACTTTACAAGATACGCATTTATTTTAACCTCGAAAACTCAGAATGCAAATGATTTTATAAAACTAGTCATGAAAATAACAGAAACCGAGGATATTGGTATGCTTCTCACCGACCAATACCCAGGAATAAACTCGAAAGAATTCAAGGAATTCTTAAATGACAAGCAGATCCCAATAATCTTCACTGCAGTAAATGCACCATTCTCAAATGGCCTAAATGAAAGGCTGAATCAAACATTGGTGAACAAAATCAGATGCAAAATAAATGAAAAAGGGAAAAGAAGAGCATGGACCACAATAGCTCAAGAATGTGTTAATAAATATAATAATACTAATCACTCAGTCACTGACTTTTCCCCAAGTTATCTTTTATGTGGTACAGATGTAAATATTTTACCCAACGAATTAAAACAAGGAAAATCTAATAATGACTGGATTAGAGACAGGAAAATAGCGCTTGAAAATACAATAAAATCACATAATTACAATAAAACATTATTTGACAAAAATAGAATAGGCTGCGAATTCAACGTAGGAGACATGGTGTATGTGGAAAATGGAAACAAGCTAAACAGAAAAAAATTGGATGAACTAAAAATTGGACCTTATAAAATTATTGAAAAAATTTCTAACTCAATATACAGAATTGATACAGGTCACAAAAAAATAAAATCAAACCTTTATCATATCACTAAACTTATACCAGTCCCTTCACTACAAGAAGATGATCCGGAGGACGAGTGAAAATTTTACTATGAATTTTCATCCCCAAGGGGGGAGATGTAATAAAATAACTAGGTACCTACCTATACATTTTATTAAGTACCTACAAATAGTACCTACATAAACAGTTCCACCACCAGATGTCGCATGCGTCGCTCAGAAGAAAACAAAAGACTTCCGATAATATTATTGACTGTCAGAATCAGATAGATAGATAGATAGATAGATATAAAAATTATTATAAAGATAAATTAAGAATAAACTTTAATTACAAAGCAACACATTGTTTATTTTATTATTATACACCCACTTTACATATTATTTACACTTAATTTTCAAAAGGAAAATATTACCACGTTATATATATATATATATATATATATATATATATATATATATATATATATATATATATATATATATATATATATATAACCAATTAAAAAATCAAATATATAAAAAAAACAATGCATCTGGCATACTCAGATCTTTTAGATTCATCTGGAGCCATATTACGGATGGCAAGCAAAATAATGATTTTATTAAATTCTATGCGAAAGACAGTTTTTTTTTCCATTTTAAATAGCAGGAGGCTAATCCCTTTTAAAAATAGGCCACAAGGCCCATACAAAGAAGATTAAGTTTTTAAGAAGAAAAAACTACGTTTTACGAGCGATAAGATAAGTCACACGCTCATAGTATTGTGATAAGACCTGCCTAAACAAATGATAATATGTATTATTTTTAATTTAAATGTTGAATCGTCATCACAATCGATAGCGCATATTTCCATTATCTGTATTTGATTACGAATTATTTAGGTCGAATATCGTATTGCCAGTTTTTATCAGGCCATAGGGTTGAGGCATAGTGGAGTCCTGGTTTCAACCCTGCTGTATGGTAATATTATTTACATCAATGCGTTATATTATTTATTTATTGTTTGAATTAAGGGAGTACCCGCAAACTTCCAATTCAGCACGCCATTTTTTAAAAATTCTTATGAATTCATATTGGATTTTTTAAAGAAGGTTTATTCTATAAAAATATAGAAAATACTAATAATATAAAAATAAAAGTGAGTGGATCATAAAACATTTTTTTTTATTTCTCCAAATAATATATATATATATATATATATATATATATATATATATATATATATATATATATATATATATATATATATATATATATATATATATATATATATATATATATATTTTTTTTTTTTTTTTTTTTAAATTTTTAAATTTTTTTTTTTTTCATTACTTTTTTTCATTTCTTTAAATAGCTTATATTACACTAATATAAACAATTATTTACATTTAATTTATATCAGCTAAGTATATAAATATTTACATCTCCTTACGATAAACAAAACATTTATTTTTAAATTCTTTCAGACTCTTTTCATTCTTCATACATTCAGGCATCTCATCATACATTTTTAAACCCTTATGTATTAAACAATTTTATGACTCGGTTCTTTTTCAACAATGGCAGTCTTATTTTATCCTTATTTCTAGTAATATGTTTATGAAAATTTTTGTTAACCACTATTTTATCCTTAAAATATTTTGATAATTTATTTTTAAACAATGTATATATTAAGATCAACATAGTCTCTTTTTTATAGATAACCATTAGAGTTCTTCTCTCATTTTTTCTATATTATTTTTAATTTTCTCTCATTATCATTTTCATATCATAATCCATACCTGTATAAGCGCCCTTGAGGTAGTTTTTTACGAAAATGGCGCTATATAAATCATCCAAAATTATTATTATTAATATATCTATTTTTCTTGAGCGCCATACATCGCTTCATTTTGTATAATTTCCAATTTATTTAAATATATTACAATGATCCACAACGTAAATGCTTAAAATGTTTAAAATTTAAATAATAATATTGAATGAAAACACCCTATATGTTAGTGGGCTACTAGAGGTGTTAGACGTCGGATGAAGCGTGCAAGATGCTGTAGGAAGTTGCAGAATGTGGGGTAACAGTCACCGTGAGATCGGCGAACAATGGGCCGGTATGTGGGACAGGTCATCAGCCTGTGGTGATGCGCTCTCTTCGTCTCGGGAGGCTCGACCCATCAGAAGGCTGCTCCTGCCTATAGAACCTCGAGATCTTTCCACTTATGTTATTAATCATCTGGTTACCAGACCTTTTGGGATTACTATGCCAGAAAACTTTTGGGGCTACCGTTTCGTCCGCCTCCGTTGTGCAATGGTCAGCACGCTCGGCTACTGTTTTGGAGGGGTTCGATTTCCAGGTGGAGGGTCCCTCCTATAAGGATCCTAACTAACTAACTAATTAACCATCACGCCGCTTCTCTGCTCTGCCGCCAGGGGTAGGCAGAGAGAATCGAACGCCACACCACTCTGTCTTTGCAAACATTCTTTGCCTCTTCTACATTCATGCATCTCCTCATACATACCCGATGATTATTACGACTCCTGACCCGGCCGCTTTCAAGTATTTGACATACCTGATTGTGCCAAGTTTTCCTCGGTCGTCCTCTGCTTCTTTTTCCAACTACATTCGCCTCATAAATTTGTTTAACCGTTCTTTCTTCACTCATACGCTTTCTTGATTTTATCGATAATGCTTATCTCAGCCTTACATTCTTTCCTTATTTCATCATTCGACCATCTATCAAACATCGTTTTGCCACACATTCGTCTATAATATTTATAAAGATCCCCTCTTGTATTAATCCCTCACATAGGAGCTATAATCGCACTGCAACATATAAACGCAGAGTTATCTTGATCGTTACCGTAAGAATTAAAGGTGATCAGCCCTCCGCGTCAGGTACCAGTCCAGTGTAATATTGAATATATATTTTGTTAAACAAAAACACTTATATTTACTTGACCCCTCCCCTGTGACTCGAACCCGGGACCTCCTGAACGTTAGCCGAGCGTAATGACCATTACACTATGGAGGCAGATTATCGTTTTTAATATATATAGATAAACTGAATGTGCTGTAAATCCTTGTACAGAATAAGGCAAGGATTTTTTAAGGCAACTAATAATAATAATAAAAAATATTAAAAAAAAACAATATTTCTTCGAGTTTGCCTGTCTCCGCTGACCAGCGTACCGTAACGTGTCGAATCGTTCGCGGCAAATATGAAAGTCCGCGGCGTGTAGAGCTGTCGGTCGAGGCGCGGCCGCTACACAGTATGCTAATCGCGCGACCGTGCAGCGCCATCTCTAGATTTCGTCCACGCGACGAGGCGTCAAATTGCAGTGCGGACTTAATCAGCCGTCTGGTGTGCCAATCGCAGGCCTCCTCCTGCTGGCCAGCCGTGAAGTTCAACGTCCGTCGGACGACTCCAGTACCTGCCTGGCTATGCGGTGTTGTTGTTGCCATTCCGTGTTTATGTCAAAAGTTTGACCGTTCATCTATACTGTCTTCTTGTATAGTTACCCATGTATAGTTAACTATGAAGTTCAACGTCCGTTGGACGACTCCAGTACCTGCCTGGCTATGCGGTGGTCTTGTTGCCGTTCCGTGTTTATGTCAAGAGTTTGATCGTTTATCTATACTGTCTTCTTGTATAGTTGCCCATGTCTAGTTAACTATGAAGTTCAACGTCCGTCGAACGACTCCAGTAACTGCCTGGCTACGCTGTGTTATTGTTGCCATTCCGTGTTCATGTCAAGAGTTTGACCATTCATCTATACTCCGATCTTGTAGACAAGAACTAAGGTTCAATGTTTGTTGGACTACTCCAGCACCTGCCTAGATCTGCAGTGTCATTGTTGCCATTCCGTGTTTATGTCAAAAGTTTGACCGTTCATCTATACTCTCATCTTGTAGGCAAGTACTGAGGTTCAACGTCCGTTGGGCGACTCCAGTACCTGCCTGGCTATGCGGTGCTGTTGTTGCCATTCCGTGTTTATGTCGAAAGTTTGACCGTTCACCTTTACTCTTCCCCACCTAACGACATCTTCCATCTCCCATATTTCTCTTATCTTAGTGCTGCTTATTCTATTTCAATGACAATTTATTTATTTTCAATTAACATATACATTACAAACTAAAAAAATTAAAATACATACAAAAATCGAAAATATGCAAGAACCATTGCTTAAGGTGTAGAAGAATCCCGCTTCGGAAAACTCCTTCAGACACATGGAACAGATCATTATCCAATGAGATATAGTCCAACATAGCTGTAGCTCTTCCTACAGGCATAACCATCGGCAGGTTAGTCCTGTGTATAGGAATGTGAAACAATCTATGTCGACGCTGTCTTAGCTAACTATCGGGAACATACAGACTAATGTTCCGGATAATTTATATCTCGTAGACCCTTTCAGATATGCTCCCTAGGAATGCTGGCCGAAAAAAACATGGTATGATCAGGTATTTCCAATGTTCAAGCGCGATCATGTCAGGAGTCGGAATAATCGGCGAGTATGTATGGGGAGATGCATGAATATAGAAGTGGCGAAGATTGTGTGCCAAGACAGATCAGTGTGGCGTTCTATACTCTCTGCCCACCCCTGCGGGGAAGCGCAGTGATGCTTAGTGTTATAAACTAAGGCAGTGAAAAATGTTCAGAAATAACTCGCTAGTATTGTGAATTTGGACTTCCTTTAAAAAAAATCGAAGATATATATCGCGCACTCCTTTCAACAACGTCATATCGCTCACTCCTTTCAAGAACGTCATAAATCAAAAATTGACAATTTTCAGCTGTGCATGTTTTCGGAATGCCCAGAAAATGTACTTTATTCCAGCAAAAGCGGAATATTTTAAATTTAATATTTACCCGCTACAGGGCAGAAAGTGTTGTTTTTGCATTTTGAAGAAAAGGTATGTTTTAATTATTTTTTAAATAGACTAAATATTTTTCAAATAGAGATAAAACCTTCAGGTTTTACCTAAAAAGATCTGTTGCACAGTAAAAAGTTCAATAAGTGGGTTGATATTTATTTTTAATACATTGTATTATATTTTTAAACTTTAAAAACATTCTCCTGAAAAATCAAGTTTTTTGATTTATGACGTTCTTGAAAGGAGTGAGCGATATGTCAAAAAACTTGATTTTTCAAGAGATCGTTTTTAAAGTTTAAGAATATATATCAAGCCACTTATTGAACGTTTTACTGTGCAACAGATCCTTTAGGTAAAACCTGAAGTTTTTTCTCCATTTGAAAAATATTTAGTATATTTGAAAAAAATAAAACATTACATTTTCTTAAAAATGCAAAAACAACACTTTCTGCCCTGTACAGGTAAATATTAAGTTTAAAAATATGACGCTTTTGCTATGATATAGTACATTTTCTGGGCATTCGGAAAACGTGCACAACTGAAAATTGACGATTTCTTATTCATGACGTTGTTGAAAGGACTGAGCGATATTTAGTATATGAGAATATTTAGTATATTTAAAAAAAAATAAACAATACCCTTTCTTCAAAATTAGATAATAACACATTCTGCCCTGTAGCCGGTAAATATTATGTTAAAAATATGACGCTTTTGCTGGGATATAGTACATTTACTGGGCATTCGGAAAACGTGCACAACTGAAAATTGTCGATTTTTGAAACAAGACGTTGTTGAAAGGAGTGAGCGATATATCATAGCTGGTTTTGAATTTAGCGGAGTCTCGAAAATTTAACGAACTGGTGACTGATCGATGTCGTCGTCGTCCAATGCATAAACACTTGTTGCTTAATGTAAATTAAGGCAGGCATCATCTGATCAAACGCCGCCAATGTTAATGACCCAACGCCAAACATACATGACGCGATTAGCTCAGCTAAGTGAGCAACGAGGAGAAGGCTGACTGACTTACTAATTCCCTACAACATTTGAGTGTGTCCAAATACTTGCGAATAAGTATTTGGACACACTCAAAATGTTGTAAATAAATTATCTGGTCAAATTATAAGCTAAAATAATAAAAATGAAGATGTAATTTTCTGGCGTTCCTCATGTGCGTGATTATAATCCAGGATTCGGACCTCACATACTAATAAAAGAGTTTCTGCTCAGTAAAAAGCTTCTTTTCATCTCACCAATAGTTGTCTCTAGTGAAGTTCTGGTGATTCAAGAACAATTTTTCAAAATTGGTTCATATATATACAGGTCTTCCAAGAATTTGAGTAGTGTGATTGTTAACAATGGGCAGAATTGGTGAATGTTACACGTGTGTAACGTGATCACTTAAACTAGCCTATGACGGTCGTCAGCCCCGAAAATGCCTAGACTTACTTTACACACGTGTAACATTCACCAATTCTACCCATTATTGACAACCACACTACTCAAATCCTTGGAAGTTCTTTATACTTATATATGAAGCAATTAATGATATTTTCTGGCGTTTCTCATGTATGTGATTATAATCCAGGATTTGGACCTCACACATATACTTGTAAAAGAGTTTCTGTTAAATAAAATGCTTCTTTTCATCTCACCAACAGATGTCTCTGGTGAAGTTCTAGTGATTCAAGAACAATGTTTCAAAATTGGTTCATATATATAGAGCCTCCAAGAATTTGATTCTTGGAGAATTGGATTTTGAGAAAACGATCAACGAAGAGATGAGAGCAGCCTTATCAACAATTGCCCAAAATTTTTATCGCTTGTGCTCAGTTAAGTAAGGTTAGATTTTGCATTAAACATTATATGTAATATATCGCTCACTCCTTGCAAGAACGTCATAAATCAAAATACTTGATTTTTCAGGAGGGCGTTTTTAAGGTTAAATATTATAATACAATGCATGAAAAATAAATATGAAGCCACTTTTTGAACTTTTTACTGTGCAACAGATCTTTTTAGGCAAAAGATGAAGGTTTTTTCTCTATTTGAAAAATATTTAGTATATTTGAAAAAACAATTAAACAATACCTTTTCTTCAAAATGCAAAAACAACACTTTCCGCTCTGTAGCGGGTAAATATTAAGTTAAAATTATGCCGCTTTTGCTGGGATATAGTACATTTTCTGGGCATTCCGAAGACATGTACAACTGAAAATTGTCGATTTTTGATTTATGACGTTCTTGAAAGGAGTGAGCGATATGTTTTCGCATTATACTTATTAATTAATCAATATTTAGTAAACTTTGCTCATATCTTTGGTGTACCTCTAAAATTTCTTCCTTTGGCAGATGTACCTTGAACTGGAAAAAGTTTCCGGAACTTATTCTTAATTTCTTAATCTTTTTTGTGTCCATATTAGGTTATATATATATATATATAAAACCCTTATCCGCACGCCAATGGTGCATAGGGCACTGCTTCATATAAACGCAGTGTTATCTTGATCGTTTACATATGAAGGAAAGGTGATCATCCCTCCGCTTCAGGTACCAGTCCAGGGTAATACTGAATAAATATTAGAGTGAAAAAATCACTTATATTTATTTGACCCCCCCCCCTGGGAATCGAACCCGGGACCTCCAGAACGGTAGCCGAGCGTGCTGACCATTACACTACGGAGGCGGACATCTGCTTCGCATATTAGGTTAAAATCGTTGAAAACAATAAAAATGTATTAAAAACGAACTCCACCGACAAGACACACAAGGTGGCTTGGTGGGTCTCTGCAACAACTAAAAAAAGTTCTAACTATGTATAAATTGCGATTTAAATAAATGTATACAAATAAACACTGTCATAGCCTATCGAGTCTAGATACACCCCACCAAACAGTTTAAGAGAGAAATGGTAAATGGCCAAGACAGCCATTTCCTTAACGTTACCGAAATTACCAGACTGGTTTAATTGGCAGGCGAGTTCACGCAAACGTAGCCGAAAACCGAGACAGCCAAGGTCGGCACAGGCGAGCTACTAACACCACTGCTAAGCACCAGTACATACCCGTACTCGCTTAGCAGACAGCGGTGTAATACGAGGCGACTGGTGTCAAAACGCGACCCGACCATTTTACGAATGGCAGGGCAGATGTGGACCCTAAAGGTCTATATAGACCTTTACCTTTAATAATAATAAAACCCTTATCCGCACCCCAATGGTGCATAGGGCACTGCGTCATATAAACGCAGCGTTATCTTGATCGTTTACACATGAAAGAAAGGTGATCAGCCCTCCGCTTCAGGTACCAGTCCAGGGTAATATTGAATAAATATGACAGTGAAAAAATCACTTATATTTATTTTACCCCCCTTAGGAATCGAACCCGAGACCTCCAGAACGGTAGCCGAGCGTGCTGACCATTACACTACGGAGGCGGGCAACACATGCTTATTAAGGATCACATATATTTATTTATTGATTTGGAGTTTAATTTGTAGAACTCCGTTTTAATTTATGTATTAATTTTAAATCAAACACAGATTTTTTGAGTCTACTAAGTTGTATTTTATTAACAAAAACACATAAAAAAATAATATTGTGACAATTGTTGCGCCTTGTTAGGGCATTATCAAACGAATGTGAAGATCAAACGGACTACGGTCCTTATGTAGCTATACAATCCTAAGTGACAGTTTTAACATGTGCAGCAATAATTTGCGTGTTTAGTAGACTCGAAAAATACGCGTTTTATTTAAAATTAATACATAAACATGAGCGTGTCGTTGCTTAGTAGCATGTGTACGTACTTTGCTAGAAATGATCATGCTAAATAATCAGCAGTCGATCGATTTGCAGTGGGCTCAGTAGCATGTGTCTGTGCCATAAAGGTCCAAAGGCGCTTGAAATATGGCTTCATTGCAGAATGCTTCGTATTCTCTGGATGGGTAAGATCACAAATGAAGTTCTCAAAAGAGCTGGATCAGACAGAAAACTCTTGTCCAATATCAAAGTTCATTGAAAGCTGTCCCAACCGCATTCCCAGATCTGATACAGAAGCATCTAGGCTTCTTGGCAGACTTTCTTGCAAAGCAATTTTATTTTATTATATGAAATTTACAACATTTTGAGTGTGTCCAAATACTTGTTCACAAAATCTGGATTATCTCCAATTACAGGAGTTATCTTCATATTATTTTTTGATATCTCATCAAAGATGAAGAAGAATATGGAAGTCTGGGCATTTACGGGGCTTACGATCGTCATAGGCTGGTTTGAGTGATCACTTTACACACGTGTAACATTCACCAATTCTACCCATTATGGACAACCACACTACTCAAATTCTTGGAAGTTCTATATATATATGAACCAATTTAGAAACCTTGTTCATGAATCACTAGAACTTCACTAGATACATCTATTGGTGAGATGTTCTAGTGATTCATGAACAAGGTTTCTAAATTGGTTCATATATATATAGAACTTCCAAGAATTTGAGTAGTGTGGTTGTCCATAATGGGTAGAATTGGTGAATGTTACACGTGTGTAAAGTGATCACTCAAACCAGCCTATGACGGTCGTAAGCCCCGTAAATGCCCAGACTTCCATATTCTTCTTCATCTTTGATGAGATATCAAAAATAAAAATAAAAAAAAATTACATGAAATAATTTGCGAAAATTATAGAAAATGAGAAACAATATTGTATTCAGATTTTACAGTAAAATAACATTTAATAGCTTTCAATTGAATACAAATCAGTAAAACCACCAATTTTTTTAGATATTCCATTCGCGGAAGCCTTGTTGTAACAGGAATCAAAAGTAAGGTAGAGGAAAGGCAATTGAGATGGTATGGGCACATAGGACACAGAGAACCGGATCATATTGTGGACCAGGCGATCCCCGTGGATCTTCCTCGAAATGCATCTAGAGGAAGACCAAAGAATACATGGATGCTGCAGAAAGATAACATGAGTCGAAGGCATGGCCTAGGTGACGTTGTCCATGATAGAAGGACCTATACAACCTGAGGACGAGGAGAGCTGACCCCAACAGTCTGCAAAGACGATAAGTTGAGACGGAGCTAGGAGGAAGAAATAAATAATAAATAAATAAATAAATAAATATTAGTCTTCCATACTTCTTATTTTTTAAATATATAATGTAGATATCTTAAGAAAGGCGCAGTAATTCGTAGGAAATTATTAACAGGGTATACAACCTGTCGCCGACTGTCCGAGAATAATTCTACTTGACGAGCACCGTCTCTAAACTCTTAAAGAGACTTTAAGAGATCATACTTCTAAAAGAGTTCATTAAAAAATTAACTTTTTATGGTACGACTTTTTAACCTTAACATCCTTGACCCAACTTGGACCTGCTTAACTTTATCTAACTAATCGTTACTTCACATTACTAATTCTAAGAAGGTACTTAATCTAAAAGAGACTGTAAGAGAGGAAAACCCATGAAAGAGTTCATTAAAACTTCGCCTCTTTTCTATGTTTTTTTTAATATTTTTTTGGTACGACTTTAAGCTACCTTTACTCAGCTTGGACTTGCTTAACTTGATCTAACTTGTAATTCTGCTTGATTTCGGTGCTTAAACATCCATATGCCCATCCACATCTGAGATAGAGGCGACATCTCTGGAGATCTACAGCAGCTCACTTTTTTCTAATTTCGCTGCAAAATTAGATAAGGCGACTTACGACAGGGGGCGCCCGGTGTAATTAGCAATTAAATTTCGCTTAACCGGTAGAGCAGTCGACCCGCAATACAGACATTAGACAGACGAAAATACAGAACGAGGAGGATAAATGGTTAGATAAATAAGAAGTAAAGTTAGTTAAGTATTTAGCTATAAGTTCACAAAATGGAAAATCTAAAGTGTACCTGTGGAGGTCCACACCAAAACGTTACATTTTCTTTACAACTGGTTGATGAATGAAACTGGTTGGAGAAAAGTACCTAAAATAAATCGCTCACTCCTTTCACCAACACATATGATGATAATAAAAAAACTTGATTTTTCAGGAAATCGTTTTTAAAGTTGAAAAATATAATGAAATGTATTAAAAATATATATCAAGCCACTTATCGAACTTTTTACTGTGCAACAGATCTTTGTAGGTGCAATCTGAATATTTTTTCTCCATTTAATTTTTTTTTGTATATTTAAAAAAAACAATTAAACAATACCTTTTCTTCAAAATGCAGAAACAAGACTTTCTGGCCTGTAGCGGGTAAATATTAAGTTAAAAAAATGCCGCTTTTGCTGGGATACAGTACATTTTCTAGGCATTACGAAAGCACGCACAACTGAAAATTGACGATTTTTGATATACCGCTCACTCCTTTCAACGACGTCATATATCAAAAATCGTCAATTTTCAGTCATGCATGTTTTCGGAATACCCTGAAAATGTACTATATCCCAGCAAAAGCGGCATATTTTTAACATTATATTTACCCGCTACAGGACAGAAAGTGTTGTTATTGCATTTTGAAAAAAAGGTATTGTTTAATTATTTATTTTAAATATACTAAATATTTTTCGAATTGTGAAAAAACCTTCAGGCTTTACCTAAAAAGATCTGTTGCACGGTAAAAAGTACAATTAGTGGCTTGATATTTATTTTTCATACATTTAACCATATTTTTAAACTTTAAAAACGATCTCCTGAAAAATTAAGTTTTTTTTATACATGACATTGTTGAAAGGCAATGAGTATAGTGCTTTGTGTTTAGTGCATTCTGTAAGGATACGTCATGATCGTAGCGAAAAACCTCAGAGACAAAAATATCATGTAGGAACACGGAAGGGCGGCAAAAGAGGACGAAAGCGAATCCCTTTTGAACTGTGCTAGTCTGGAAGTTGGAAGTTGGCCATCCACAATGACGAGAAGCAAAATTTCAAAAAGTGGCTTGATATTTATTTTTAATACATTTAATTATATATAATAATAATAATAATAAAACCCTTATCCGCACCCCAATGGTGCATAGGGCACTGCGTCATATAAACGCAGTGTTATCTTGATCATTAACACATGAAGGAAAGGTGATCAGCCCTCCGCTTCAGGTACCAGTCCAGGGTAATATAGAATAAATATGACAGTGAAAAAAATCACTTTTATTTATTTTACCCCCCTTGGGAATCGAACCCGGAACCTCCAGAACGGTAGCCGAGCGTGCTGACCATTACACTACGGAGGCGGACAAAAATGTAATTATATACTTAAACATTAAAAACGATTTCCTGAAAAATCAAGTTTTTTGATATATGACGTTATTGAAGGAGTGAGCGTTATGACGTCGTTGAAAGGAGTGAGCGATATGGTCTGTACATTCAAGCCGAAGGACAAATAGAGCAAGCAGTGTAAGGACTAAATTGTGCGACGAGAAATGTCACATTCTTGCGTCACTGCCAACGTGTCGCGTCGTTTCATATTGCGTCTACAAATCGACGGCCCCTACGTTAAGTACTCCAACTGCAAATCTGTAACTTTACAGGAGAGAGCTTAGAAGATTTTTTCAAATAATTTTTTATTTTTTAATTAACGGTTTTAGCTGAAATTTAGCTAAATCATATTTTAGTCGTTTGAAAACTTTATGCTTTGTCAAAATTAAGTACTTAGCGCTTTACGAGTTCAATTCATTTCGAAAATTCCATGTAGATAGCGTCATATACGCCTGAAAACTAGGCGTAATTTATTTTACATACATTTTTGTTTGTTTATATTTGTAGATAACGGTCAGTTGATAAACACTAAATACCGAAATTGACAAAAATGTAATCTCGAAATGCGGTCTCTCAGAAGAATGTGCGACAAAACGATGTGTGATAGATGTGCGAATAGTGAAATAAGGAAGGAATGCAAAGCTGAGATAAGCATTATCGATAAAATTAAGAAAGGTGTGTTGAGATGGTTTGGACATGTGGAACGAATGAGTGAGGAAAGAACGGCAAAACAAAGTTATGAGGCGAATGTTAGTGGGAAAAGAAGCAGAGGAATACCGAGAAAAACATGGCACGATCAGGTATGCCAAATACTTGAAAGTGGTCAGGTTAGGAGTCGTAACAATCGGCGGGTATGTATGAGGAGATGCATGAACGTGGAAGAGGCAAAGAATGTTTGCAAGGACAGAGTGGTGTGGCGCTCTATTCTCTCTGCCTACCCCTGCGGGGAAGCGGCGTGATGGTTAGTGGTTAGTTAGTTAGACAAAAATGTAGTTAGAGCACTTTGCGTTGGGCACGTCGAAATAATAAAACAAAAGCAACTGTCTCCAGAACGTTAAGGGGGAGTCTTCGGTTACTTGCGAGTGCAGTATAACCCTGATATAACAGACCTCTATACCAGTGTTTCGCAAACTTTTTCTGTTCAAGGTACACCTGCCAAATTAAGAAATTTTAGAGGGACACCAAATAAAAAAAAACTGTTTTTTTTATTATTGATTCATTATCAAAATATAATTCGAAATACATATAATTTTTTGACATCTCATCGAAGATGAAGAAGAATATGGAAGTCTGGGCATTTACGGGGCTTACGACCGTCATAGGCTGGTTTAAGTGATCGCTTTACACACGTGTAACATTCACCAATTTCACCCATTATTGACAACCACACTACTCAAATCCTTGGAAGTTCTATATACATATATATGAACCAATTTTGAAACATTGTTCTTGAATCACTAGAACTTCACTAGAGACATCTATTGGTTAGATGAAAAGAAGGTTTTTACTGAGCAGAAACTCTTTTAGTAGTATGTGAGGTCCGAATTCTGGATTGTAATCACATACATGAGAAACGGCAGAAAATATCATTTTCTTTTATATTTTTTGTCAAAAAATAATATGAAAATAACTCCTGTTATTGGAGATAATCCAGATTTTGTGAACAAGTATTTGTACACACATTAAATGTTGTCGAAAATATATAATATCAGAACAAAATTTATTTAATGATAATTGTGATACATGAAAAATAATATGAAAAATAACTGTGTGTCCAAAACTCCTATAATTGGAGATAATCCAGATTTGTGAACAAGTATTTGGACACACTCAAAATGCTGTTAATAAATTGAATGGACAAATAATAATAAAATTATACTAAAATAATTAAAATGATATTTTCTGGCGTTTCTCATGTGTGTGATTATAATCCAGGATTCAGATCTCACATACTAATAAAAGAGTTTCTGCTCAATAAAAAGCTTCTTTTCATCTCCCCTATAGATGTCTCTAGTGAAGTTCTAATGATTCAAGAACAACGTTTCGAAATCGATATTAATTTTTGACCTATCCCCGCTCTCTGATTGGTCGATACAGGTCAGAATGCAAGTTTATTGAATATAGCTGAAATTGAAATACAACGCTGTTTTTAAGTATTTTTAGCAGGGTTTTCAAGTATATAAATATTTTAAACAATAAAACCCACAGTTGGCCGTCCGATAGAGTATTTATTTTAAAATCTTAAAAAAATTGGATCTAGCGGATTTTGAATGTAGGCGAGACTTTATTCGAGATCTTTCCGTAAAATATTTTTCAGTAATAAAAAAAATATATATATAGTCAGGGTACTAGAGGTATTTGTTTGAATGTTTCTCGTGAGCAACGCTTTACGCTTCACAGGCGAGCCGATAATTACATCGTCAGCTGTGGCACGTGCGGAATTTGGCGTAGATCATGCGCATCGAATGCCAATGTATGCAAACGAATAGAAAAAACGGAATCATTCACCGTATCAGCACATTGCCGAGCGGCGATTTCCACATATGTAACTTGCCAACTATTGCTTGCTGAATACAGTAAAACCACGATATAACGGACTTATAAGGGGGAAATGGATGTCCGTCAATGCTGAAAGTCCGTTATATAAAAATAGATTTAAAATATACTCGTACATACTGTTTTTGGACGATTCCACTTGTAGCTCACAAGTTGTCGTCCGGAGTGGACGTATTCTCTGCGCAATGCTCAATAAAAGCAACATTTAACAGTTTTTTCTCGTTTTTTATATCATATTTTTTAAAATCACGTATCGTACTAATAATAAAAAAAAATTGGTTTATACAAAGTTGTTTAATTTTATTACGTTTACAAAATAATTTCTAAGTTTTTAGTATTAAGGATGTAACGTATAGTTTTAGTCCGCCTCCGTAGTGTAATGGTCAGCACACTCGGCTACCGTTCTGGAGGTCCCTGGTTCGATTCCCAAGGGGGGTAAAATAAATATAAGTGATTTTTTCACTGTAATATTTATTAAGTATTACCATGGACTGGTACCTGAAGCGGAGGGCTGATCACCTTTCCTTCATGTGTAAAAAAAAAAAAAAACGATCAAGATAACACTGCGTTTATATGACTCAGTGCCCTATGCACCATTGGGGTGCGGATAAGGGTTTTATTATTATTAACGTATAGTTTTAAAGTAGGTTTTTTTTTCAATTTTGCAACTGTGAAAACACTCGCTCGTGTGTGGTAGCAACAGCACAACAGTTTCCCATGGTACGTCTTGAACACACACTAGTTTACACATGGCAATGTGCAAGTACGTTAGGAAGTAGCCATTGTTTAGTGCTGTACGCAGTTGTTCAGGAAGGTAACCGAATTCCCAAGCATTCAGGCGACGGGCAGACTTCTTTGTTTCACCCATTTGAGGATAGATTAAAAAATATTCAACTTTACACATTTTTATTTCTAGAAATTATTTACAAATTAGTGTAAGTTTAAACAAAATTTTACTGAAAATTGTGCACACAGATTTTTTTTCATTTTTTTTTTTCATTTAATATATTTACATTTTAATAGCGAATAGTGAAATAAAGAAGGAATGCAAAGCTGAGATAAGCATTATCGATAAAATTAAGAAAGGTGTGTTGAGATGGTTTGGACATGTGGAACGAATGAGTGAGGAAAGAACGGTAAAACATATTTATGAGGCGAAAGTTAGTGGGAAAAGAAGCAGAGGAAGACCCAGAAAAACATGGCACGATCAGGTATGCCAAATACTTGAAAGTGGTCAGGTTAGGAGTCGTAACAATCGGCGGGTATGTATGAGGAGATGCATGAACGTGGAAGAGGCGAAGAATGTTTGCAAGGACAGAGTGGTGTGGCGCTCTATTCTCTCTGCCTACCCCTGCGGGGAAGCGGCGTGATGGTTAGTTAGTTAGTTAGTTATATTTACATTTTTATTTATAAACATAATACATTTGAATCATTTATACATATGGAGAACTTTTATATTTCGATTCGCTGTGCCTCTCCATAAAAGAGACTGTGCTCTTGTGCTTGGTGAGGGACTTACACTCGTGGTTTAATGTTATATGATAAAAGATATAATAGTTTTTTTTTGTATATTTTTTCAAGATTTAAATGTGTAGAGCTTTATTTTTTTTCTTAAGTATTTTTATATCATCTATTTTTTTATTTCTTTAGGGAGTTTTGATACAATATTTATCCCTCAGCAAAATTAAAAATACACATTGTGTGCCTGGTGGTTAGCAACAAAGACCATGTTTTATAAAGTATAAATTAAAGCATTTTTTCTTGAAAATATGAGGTAATATATAACATTATTTATTTTTAGTATTATTATGGCTATAACTCACCTGTCATTTTGTTTAAAAACTAACTAACTAACTAACCATCACGCCGCTTCCCCGCAGGGGTAGGCAGAGAGAATAGAGCGCCACACCACTCTGTCCTTGCAAACATTCTTCGCCTCTTCCACGTTCATGCGTCTCCTCATACATACCCGCCGATTGTTACGACTCCTAACCTGACCACTTTCAAGTATTTGGCATACCTGATCGGATTTGGACCTCACATACTAATATAAGAGTTTCTGCTTGGAAAAAAAGCTTCTTTACATCTCACCAATAGATGTCTCTAGTGAAGTTTTAGTGATTCAAGAACAATGTTTCAAAACTGGTTCATATACATAGAACTTCCAAGAATTTGAGTAGTGTGGTTTTCAATAATGCGTAGAATTGGTGAATGTTACACGTGTGTAAAGTGATCACTTAAACCAGCCTATGACGGTCGTCAGCCCCGTAAATGCCCAGACCTCCATATTCTTCTTCATTTTTGATGAGATGTCAAAAAATAATATCAAAAAATCTGTGTTTGATTTAAAATTAATACATAAAGTGCGTTTCATCACCATATTGCGAATGTGGAAACGCTATGGGGGATGCAAATCATACGTTCTTTCAGTGTCCGCTCACTACAGGGAAGGGGAACTTTCTAAATAGCTTAAGTTAGATCTCAAGCTTGTCGCAAGCATTCAAATAAGAATGCGCTCAGCCGCGCTTAGGGCTGCACGTGTGTTTACACTATATTTGATAAAAATGTATCTTGGAATTTTAAGTTTTTAAGAATATTCGTATCCGTCCGAATAAAGATGGGCAAAAGCACAAGCCAATCATCGTATTAAAACGCTAACTGACGTGCCGGACGGTAAAATTCCGTGTAATGGACAAACGCCCTTAGGGTCGCATAGCCACTCAACGCCTGGGAAAATAAAATTGTAGAAGCGATTTAGAAAACCAATGCGTTTTTAGCTTTTTTATTATGATCTTTTTTTTAAAATTACCTTACGTCCAAGTGACTGAAATCTAGCTACGTCTCATGCAACACTGCTTATATAGCCTATATAGCTTTAGGCAATATAAGCCTTTATAGGCTTTATAGCCTATATAGGCTAATTGTGAGTGAATTTACTCATTAAATAATTTTTCACATAATTCAGTTTTTTAATTCGATTCCCAGCTCTAAAATATTATCTAGGCACGTGCCTAGTGCGGGGAACGACATACCAACGAATTTCAATTCCGAATGTTTAATTCTGTCTGGGATTAGTATTATATAATTAGTATTTCATCATATTGATGTTTTGGGCGCACATGTGATGCTGCAATACTTAAATTAAGATAACAGAACTGCACGCGTCTGCACTTGGTGAATTCTATCACGGACCTGCTGCTTCAAGTGCTGCCAATAATAGGGTCGGTAGAGTGAATGGCCACTGTCAGTAACTACGTTAGTTTTTACTTCTTTTTAATTTACTTCGTTTATAAAAAAAAATGTATAACGAAATCCCTCTCTTAACACAAGTATCTACTTTATTAGAGAGGTAGAAACGTTATATTTAAAATGTATTATATATTTACCAACTATTTTGTATTATTTAAATGTGTTTTGTAAAAAAAATCAATAAAAAAAATAGTTTTTCTAAGTAAATACCACTTCGTGGTATTCACAAAATGGATAGATTTTACCACAAAGTGACTGCCGAATCAATTAATGGAACTATGTTAGTTTTACATTTGACGTCTCAACGTAGATGAAGAAGAATGTGCATGTCAGGGTATTATTACATAAAAACACATAGTGCTCCACTTTTTTCCACCCAGATGTGTGAAAAAAACCAACATCATCGTGTGTTTTGAGAGATATTTAATCGTTGAAAATGTGGAGTATTTGTTTTTTCACAGCAACACCAATAAGCCAATTTAATAAATCAGAACTCGAGGTTTACGAAGAGATATGGCTACTTCATATATAAAACTTTTTCGCAAAAAAATAAATAGTTTAATAAAATAAAAATAATTATTTTCGTGAATAAAACGTGAATATTATAAGTCTTTTTCAGAGTAAGGTTTGGAATAAAATAATGAATAAATAAAATGAAACGCGAAAAGTTAATAAGAGGTGAAGACATAGTATAATTAGTCATCATAATCATTGTTGTCTGTGGTGAAGTTAATTAGCTTTGTATGTCGGGAACAATGCAATAGTCGATGTTGGAAAATTGGCCAACAATTTGGATCCGGGTGTTCTGCGAACAAACTTGCAAGGCAAAGCAAAGTGACGCGCTAAACGAATCAGCGCTAAACGAATCACCATTTTCAATGCGTCGAATTACTTCTATTTGAGTCTATATAGAAATAATTTGTCATTTTTGTATGCTGTGTTATATATATTTCTGAATATACAAAAAGTAATACGCTTTAAAGGACAAAACTGTTTTGTAGAATATATATGTATATATACATACTTATATATATATATATATATATATATATATATATATATATATATATATATATATATATATATATATATATATATATATATATATATATATATATATATATATATATATAAAGGGTCCGCCAAATAACTTTTTTTTTTTGAAAACAGGGCGCAAAACATCGAGTGTAGCTTCGGCTGTGTGGCACGTAGCGCCGTCCTGTTGAAACCAAATGTTGCCAATATCCTCCTCTTCAATTTTTGTGAACAAAAATCCGTTCAACATGGCCCGATAACGATCGCCATTGACTGTAACGGCCACTCCTTGCTCATTTTCAAAGAAAAATGGCCCAATTATGCCTCTGGACCAAAATCCGCACCAAACAGTGACTCGTTTTGGGTGTACCGGCTTTTCAATGTATGCGTGCGGGTTTTCTGTGCCCCAAATACGACAATTTTGCTTGTTTACATACCCGCCAAGATCAAAATGAGCTTCATCCGAAAAGATGATTTTTTTGGCAAAATCGGCATCTTCTGTAAGTCGATCGCAGGCCCACTCAGCGAAGCGAAAACGCATTGGATGGTCAGTTGGCTTCAACTCCTGAACCAATTGGACTTTGTATGGCGTCATACCAAGGTCTTTATGCAAAATTCGTCTCAATGATGTCTCCGAAATGTTCAATTGTTGAGAACGACGGTGAATTGATGTTGATGGCGCTTCACGCACACTTTCTGCCACAACATCGATATTCTCGGGTGTACGCACTGTTTTTGGCTTTTCACGCTTTGGTTTATCGATGAGGATGCCAGTTTCTTTCACTTTTTTCACAAGATAACGAACATACGGAGCTGACGGTGCTTCTCTTCTTCCAAAAACCGTACGCAATTTTCGCACACATTCTGCAACATTACCATGATTTTCAAAGTAATGTCGCAATATTTCCCAGCGTTGTTCAAGCGTATACACAACCATATTCGCTCAGCGGAAGGATAAAACTAATTATCTGTCAAATCAGACATGAGCTAAGTGTTACCATTCACGAAATAAGCACTAGTTGAAAAAAAAAACTTTAGATGGCGGACCCTATATATATTTATTCCATATTCTTCTTCATCCATGTTAAGATGTCAAAAATGCTTATCGGATTGCCGCCGTCAGTCGGCGCTTGGCGGCGCGTTGGATAGAGTGTGGAAGCTGTTACTCTGAGTTACGAGTTACGTAGTTAGTCCGCCTCCGTAGTGTAATGGTCAGCAAGCTTGGCTACCGTTCTGGAGGTCCCGGGTTCGATTCCCACGGGGGGGGGTCAAATAAATATAAGTGATTATTTCACTCTAATATTTATTCAATTTTACCCTGGACTGGTACCTGAAGCGGAGTGCTGATCACCTTTCCTTCGTGTTGACGATCAAGATGACATTTTTATATAATGCAGTGCCGTATGCACCATTGGGATGCGGATAAGGGTTTGAAATTCAAATTCAAATTTCCATTCAAATATGATCTGGGGTCTTTTGGTACCCCGCTTCGAATCACGTGTGTATTTTTGGATGATCAGTACCTGGATAGATTAAAACAGCGTTATAGCGAAACAGCGTTAACTGGAGCGGGGTTAGCGGCGTATTACTGTATCACGCTCAGATTCCCAGAACGGGACGGCCCGAGACAATGAGGAACGTATCATGTCAATAACAATATTATTGGCTCGGGATTGTCATGGAGTCGCTCGAGCGCGATGGGATTAATGGTTCATCGCTCACTCCTTTCAAGAACGTCATAAATAAAATAAAAACTTGATTTTTCAGGAGAACGTTTTTAAAGTTTTAAAATATAACACAATGTATTAAAAATAAATATCAAGCCACTAATTAAACTTTTTACTGTGCAACAGATCTTTTTAGGTAAAACCTGAAGGTTTTTTCTCCATTTGAAAAATATTAAGTTTATTTAAAAAAATAATTAAACGATACCTTTTCTTCAAAATGCGAAAACAACGTTTTCTGCCCTGTAGCGGGTAAATATTAAATTTAAAATATGGGTCTTTTGCTGGGATATAGTACATTTTCTGGGCATTCCGAAAACATGCACAACTGGAAATTGTCGATTTTTGATTTATGACGTTCTTGAAAGGAGTGAGCGATATTACAAAGGTTATTAAGTATTCTAGATTATTTTTATCGCTGTTCGGAGGGTAGGGCCTGTTATTGGATCGGAAATCTAGGCCAATAATATCGGAGTCATTGATATCTAAGCATATTGTATTTCTTTTAAATATTTCGTAGTCATACAGGAGAAAGTGACCAAGTGCATTTTTTACAAAAACGTGATCATTGACTATTTGATATTTACTAGCTTAATATTGCCCTGAAAAACATCCCAAAGGATTTTAAACTTGGGTGTATAATATATTGACTTGGGTGTATAATATATTGGGTGTATAAAAATGCCTAACTGCATTGATGTTTATTTTGTTGCCAAGCAAAAGTGACTTAAATGGCCCTCCTGAACATTTAACGTTTTTATTAGTTGGTCACTTTCTCCTGTACGACTACGATTTATTTCATGTATCAAGGCGGTATAATGAACAGCCCGATTTTTTTTAAATCCAGGTTACACACGATTTAATTGTATTTTTTGCTGTCTTGTTGTGGTTTTGTTGACTTCACGAGTCTTATACAATCCTTTATAGGTTGAGTATGTTAAATTAGATATTCCTCTCGAGTGATAATACCCTATCAAGAACAAGAAAACAGCGTTTCATAATGAAGGGGCATTACTAAAGACATTTCGCTCACTCCTTTCAAGAACGTCATAAATCAAAAATCGTCAATTTTCACTTGTGTATGTTTTCGGGATGCCTAGAAAATGTACTATATCCCAGCAAAAGAGTCATATTTTTAATTTAATATTTACCCGCTACAGGGCAGAAAGTGTTGTTTTTGCATTTTGAAGAAAAGGTATTGTTTAATTATTTTTTTAAATATACTGAATATTCTTAAAATGGAGAAAAAACCTTCAGATTTTACCGAAAAAGATCTGTTGCACAGTAAAAAGTTCAATAAGTGGCTTGATATTTATTTTTAATACATTGTATTATATTTTTAAACTTTAAAAACGTTCTCCTGAAAAATCGAGGTTTTTATTTATGACGTTCTTGAAAGGAGTGAGCGATTTGAGTTCATCTTTTGTGGGGAATTTTCACGCTCTTTATTCTATTATTTTACCATTGTACCGTTCCGTCGAATGTGTGACAAGAAACCCATCAATGCATTCTTTAAAAGTAAGAATAATCGTTGTATTACAGCAGCTTCTCGCAAACTTTTTCTATTCAAGGCACACCGACCAAATTAAGAAATTTAAGAGGTGCATATCGTAGTCGTACAGGAGAAAGTGACCAAGTGCAATTTTTATACAAAAACGTGATCATTGACTATTAGTTATCTTAATAAATAATAATAAATCCCTTACCGCACCCCAATGGTGCATAGGGCACTGCTTAATATAAACGCAGTGTTATCTCGATCGATTACACATGAAGGAAAGGTGATCAGCCCTCCACTTCAGGTACCAGTCCAGTGTAATATTGAATAAATATTAGAGTGAAAAAATCACTTATATTTATTAAACCCCCCTGGGAATCGAACCCGGGACCTCCAGAACGGTAGGCGAGCATGCTGACCATTACACTACGGAGGCGGAAGTGTGTGTCTTCGCTGTGACGGCACTGGCTGGACATTGATCGCTCTTAATTAACTTGTAAAGTGGTTAGGCAGATCTGCTCAGTGGCGTTCCGTCACACACTTGGCCATGTCGCGGGCGGGCCCCGGGTAGCGGGCGGCTGGACTCCCGCGGCCGGGCGACGGGCCTGGCGCGGTAGAGGCCGCCCCCGTTCCCCGCGGCCGGCCGATGTCTCGATTAGTTATCTTACTGGCTTAATATTGATGAGGCTGCTTTATGAGGGTTTAACTGTTCGTGCATGTGATACGAAAAATTGGTATTAATACTCAAATTGAATTCAGTATTTAACGAAATAAACATGGCGATGGTCAGCTAGAATGTCCCTTAGTGTTACAAAATAAATAATTAACGCATTCGTGGAAGCCTGGCTGTAACAGGCATCAATAGTAAGGTAGAGGAAAGGCAATTGGAGGTGGTATGGGCACATAGGACGCAGAGAACCCGATCATATTGTGAACCAGGCAATCGCCATGGATCTTCCTCGTAAGACATTTAGAGGAAGATCAAAGAATTCATGGATGCTGCAGAAAGATAACATGATTCGAAGACATGGGCTGGGTGACGTTGTCCATGATAAAAGGACCTTCAACCTGAGGACGAGGAGAGTTGACTCCATATTATTTTTGACACAACTAAAATTAATAAAGAAATGCGATTTTATTAATTGATTAAAATAAAAAAAAAACCAAAATGATTTTAAACTTAAAAGTATAATATATTGACTGGTACCTGAAGCGGAAGGCTGATCACCTTTCCTTCGTGTGTAAACGATCAAGATAACACTGTGTTCATATGAAGCAGTGCCCTATGCACCATTGGGGTTCGGATAAGGGTTTTATTATTTTTTTTTTACATAAATGTAAATAGTAATATATATTTAACCACTCACCGAGATTTTCATGTCTACCGGTTTGGAGACGTACCCGTCTCTTCGTCAGGACAATCTCTACCACAGCATGCAAACAATACCACCCCTCACCACCATAGCACCATTTACACACTTAAAACTACACAAAATGTTTAACACATGCGATTTTCGGTTGACCAGAAGACTAACATGCACTAAAGGTTTCAGCACAGACATGCGTTACGAGCCGAGGTTAAACATGCACTAATTTGCAAAGTTTTTTTTTTACTAAAACAGGTATGTGTTAGGTTAGGTTAGGTTATATATATATATATATTTTTTTTTTATATATATAGGTTTTGTTTGATGTGTTTCTGTGTTTTGGATCTTTTAGTTCTATACATGCTTCTATCTTGAAATACCACTACGGTATATATCTTCTTTTAGCGTTTGATGTCTCGCCACATAAATTAAAATACATTACAATACCATTTCGGAACTGCGAACGTCGTCCTTTGTGAATGGAGCGACTAAATGATTGCATTTTTATTTTAATTCACATTTGGTGCTAATTATTTCATCTGTTACCTTTTTTATTTTTGTCTTGAATATTAATATATTCCACCTCTATTATTATTTTTATTTACTGTCAGATGAATGCCTGTCGGGAAATCAGCGCTAGAAAGATATACTTTTTAATAAGCGTCATAAAATGTGTGTAATTAAATATTATATATCAGCTGTATGATATATCACTCAATCCTTTCAAGAACGTCATAAATCAAAACTCGTCAGTTTTCAGTTGTGCATGTTTTCGGAATGCCCAGAAAATGTACTATATCCCAGCAAAAGAGACATATTTTTAACTTAATATTTACCCGCTACGGGGCAGAAAGTGTTGTTTTTACATTTTGAGCAAAAGGTATTGCTTAGTTATTTTCTTAAATATACTAAATATTTTTCAAATGGAGAAAAAACCTTCAGGTTTTACCTAAAAATATGTGTTGCACAGTAAAAAGTTCAGTAAGTGGCTTGATAATTATTTTTAATAGATTGTATTATATTTTTAAACTTTAAAAACGTTCTCCTGAAAAATCAAGTTTTTTGATTAATGACGTTCTTAAAAGGAGTAAGCGATATGTATTTGTAATAGTTATTTATCCTGAATTTTGTTAGCTCAAAAAATATTTTAGTTTACGTTATTTTTTGCTGTTTTTAATTTGCATATTTTTTATGTTAAAATGCAGTGTAAAAACCAGCTGGTCAGTCAATAAATAAATTGGTCAATATCATTACATACAACATATTGAGACTGTCCAAATACTTCACAAAATCTGGATTATCTCCAATTACAGGAGTTATTTTCATATTATTTTTTGACATCTCATCAAAGGTGAAGAAGAATATGGAAGTCTGGGCATTTACGGGGCTGACGACCGTCATAGGCTGGTTTAAGTGATCACTTTACACACGTGTAACATTCACCAATTCTACCCATTATTGACAACCACACTACTCAAATTCTTGGAAGTTCTTTATATTTGAACCAATTTTGAAACCTTGTTATTGAATCACTAGAACTTCACTAGAGACATCTATTGGTGAGATGTAAAGAAGCTTTTTTACTAAGCAGAAACTCTTTTATTAGTATGTGAGGTCCGAATCCTGGATTATAATCACACACATGAGAAACGCCGGAAAATACCACTTTCATTTTTATCATTTTAAGCTTATAATTTGACCAGATAATTTATTAACAACATTTTGAGTGTGTTTAAATACTTGTTCACAAAATCTGGATTTTCTCCTGTAATTGGAGATAATCCAGATTTTGTGAACAAGTATTTGGGCACACTCAAAATGTTGTTAAAAAATACACTAATAGCGAAACGAAAAGATGGTTCCTTCATCGCAACGCATTGTCTCGGCGTTGGCCAACTATTTCCGCTACTGCATGCGAATCATCCCATTGTGCCCGGCGTGGGGCAATTCTCAATATTTACCGTTGCCTTTTGAAATACAATGAAAATACTCGGCGAAAAGCGATCAAGCAGCTCGTAACACCGCCGCCCGGCTTGAATTACACATATTCTAGTTCAAAGACTCTCAAACTATGTTTAGCGGGGCCTTAAATAGGTCTTTCGAAAAAATCCGTGTGTGCCTGATGTGCTGGTAGGGGTTGTGTAGGGGTATAAGCCCGGTACTAAAAAAACTAGCTTAATATAAAGTATTTATAGTCTCTTCGTCAGGACAATCACTACCACAGCATGCAAGCACCATTTACACACTTAAAACTACACAAAATTTTTAACACATGCGATTTTCGGTCGACCCGAAGTCTAACATGCACTAATGGTTTCAGCACAGACATGCGTTACGAGCCGAGGTTAAACATGTACTACGTACGTGTTAGGTTAGGTTAGGTTATATATATATATATATATATATATATATATATATATATATATATATATATATATATATATATATATATATATATATATATATATATATATATATATATATATATATATATATATATATATATATATATATATATATATATATATATATATATATATATATATATATATGTATATATATATATGTATACATATATATTTTTTTTTTGTCCGCCTCCGTAGTGTAATGGTCAGCACGCTCGGCTACCGTTCTGGAGGTCCCGGGTTCGGTTCCCAAGGGGGGGTAAATAAATAGAAGTAATTTTTTTCACTGTAATATTTCTTCAATATTATCCTGGACTGGTACCTGAAGCGGAGGACTGATCACCTTTCCTTCATGTGTAAACGATCAAGATAACACTGCGTTTATATGACGCAGTCATATAAACGCAGTGTTATCTTGATCGATATCTTGATCGTTACACCAACATTAAAATAACTCAATCGTTTCTGTGACGTCATTCATTGCCAACTTACGAAAATAACATTTTTTCGAAGGCGAATTTTCCAAAAGAAAATGATGAATGAAAATATTAATTATATCGGCTGTTATAAACACGACACGAGTCTAATACAATCCTTTATAGGTTAAGTATGTAAATAAGATATTCCTCCCGTCTGACAAAGATCCTTTATCCAACATAAATAAATGTGCAAAGGTTCCATTGCAGAAAAAGTTTGAGAAACCTCGTTCTAGTCAATTACCGCGGCGTTAACCTGCGTGCTAATATTCAACGGAAACAAACATGGCGACGTTTCAATGGATAATTTTATAATCAACGATATTATGTACGTATTTATCGACATAAATATAAATCAAAGCAATCATTTATTCATTTTTATAACAGCTAATTCGCGTGTGGTAAAAAAAAACTAATGTACCTATCAAAGTATAAATATGTAACACTGTGTATTATTTTACATATCGCTCACTCCATTCAACAACGTCATATATCAAAAATCGTAATTTTTTAGTTGTGCATGTTTTCGGAATGCCTAGATAATGTACTATATCCCAGCAAAAGCGGCATATTTTTAACTTAATATTTACCCGCTACAGGGCAGAAAGTGTTGTTTTGCATTTTTAGGAAAAGGTATTGTTTAATTATTTTTTTAAATATACTAAATATTTTTCAAATGAAGAAAAAACCTTCAGGTTTTACCTAAAAAGATCTGTTGCACAGTAAAAAGTTCAATAAGTGGCTTGATATTTATTTTTAATACATTGTATTATATTTTTAAATACAATAATATTTTAAAGAAAGACTCGAAGTTCATCTAGCTGAAGTTGCCTACTAAAGCAGATCTCTGTGTATCTAGTAGTGGCTTCGTATCGCAAACTACGCGCCCGCATAGCGCCATCTTGTCGATATTATACTAGTTCATGCTTATCGAAGAATTACAACTTTGCCAAGGTCTGTGGGAGTCTGAGTACGTGACTGATGACGTTAATCGCAGCGTTTGCAGGAATGTCACCAGCAATTTGCGTGTCGTATTGGATGGGCTCTCCTTATCGATTCCACACGTCCATAAACCGATTGGACACTCATTCGTCAACCCTTTTATGATCTGGGCAGACATCCGTAAGGGGGTTGCGAATTTGATACGGAAACACATCAAACAAAATCTAATACCCGTACATCATATCGTTTTTTAAAGTATATAATGTCGTTGCATATTAAATATATAGCTTTTGACCAATGTCAAGTTAATTAATTATATTATTATTTTTATTATTTTTCTTTTTTCCTTTATTTATTTGGGATTTTTACAGCCACTACAAAACAATATACAACAACAATCAACAAATAAATTAAATTAACAAATTAGTGTCATAGGATATCGTCGTGAAGTGACGTTGCTGTTTGATGTCGACGCGCTTGCTTTCGGTAATCCTGCAAGAACAACGTTTCAAAATTTAAACCAATTTTGAAACGTTGTTCTTGAATAACTAGAACTTCACTAGAGACATCTATTGGTGAGATGAAAATAAGCTTTTTACTGAGCAGAAACTCTTCTATTAGTATGTGAGGTCCGAATCCTGGATTATAATCACACACATCGCTCACTCCTTTCAAGAACGTCATAAATTAAAAAACATTAATTTTCAGTTGTGCATGTTTTCGGAATGCCCAAAAAATGTACTTAATCCCAGCATAAAAATATTTTTAACTTAATATTTACCCGCTACAGGGCAGAAAGTGTTGTTTTTGTATTTTGAAGAAAACATATTGGTTATTTATTTTTTTTGAATACTAAATATTTTTCAAATGGAGAAAAAACCTTCAGGTTTTACCTAAAAAAATCTGTTGCATAGTAAAAAGTTCAGTAAGTGGCTTGATATTTATTTTTAATACATTGTATTATATTTTTAAACTTTAAAAACGATCTCCTGAAAAATCTTTTTTTTTATTTATGACGTTCTTGAAAGGAGTGAGCGACATAAGAAACGCCAGAAAATATCATTTTCATTTTTATTATTTAAGCTTATAATTTGACCAGATAATTTAAGTACAACATTTTGAGTGTGTCCAAATACTTGTTCACAAAATCTGGATTATCTCCAATTAAAAGAGTTATTTTCATATTATTTATTTTGACAAGAAGAATGTCTTCTTCATCTTTGATGAGATGTGTAAAAATCATATGAAAATAACTCCTGTAATTGGGGATAATCCACATTTTGTGAACAAGTATTTGGACACACTCGAAATATTGTAAAAAAACACATATGTATTTAAAATTAAATTATATAGGTGCAAAACACTAACAATTATTAAAAACCTCCACTAAGGAGTTATTTTTACATTATTTTGACATCTGAAATAAATTTAAAAAAATATATATAAAAAAAATTAAATAAAAGAATCATTTATACATTTTATTATTATTATTTTCTGACCAAAGTATCACAAAGCAATCTTCACCGGATGATTTGAGATGACTTTGGATGTTTTTTATTCACTTCTTTATGGGTAAAAACTACCAGACCAGAACGGAGAATACTAAAATATCGATTAAAAACGTTTATAGCTTTCTTCCTCGGCCTCTTCAGTAGAATTACGATGTTATCGAATCGTGCCACTCAAAAATATAAAACCATAAGCAAATATCTCCGGCTTGTATTTGTGTCGGTCAATATTAGAGATGTGACTAACGGGTAACGATTAATTTTTCGGTTACCACATTTTTATTGATTTAAAAAAAAATTGTAAATAATATCTTCGGCTTACATTTGTGTCGGTTTTTTTATTATTATTTTTATTTTTATACATTTATTTAAATCACAATTAATACATATTTTGAACATTTTTTTGCAGAGACCCACCAAGCCACCTTGTGTGTCTTGTCGGTGGAGTTCTTTTTTAATACATTTTGTATTGTTTTTAACGATTTTAACCTAATATACACACAAAAAAGAGAAAAAAATTAAGAATATAAACATTTTACAATTTTCATAAAATTAACTCTTGATCATTTTACCCATTCCTTTATTTTGGCTTTTTTTCCATATTTTATTTTGACCTCTAACCTCCGTCGGCAACAAATTAAAAATGTTTGTAACGATATATTGCAGTGTTGGACTCCCATATTTACTGTTAATTCTTGGGACTATCAAACCTTCGTTGTGTGTAAATCGTGTATCATGGTTGTGTACTAAAGGATTTCGATATTTTTTGTCTAGTTTAAAATAAGAGATGTGACTAACAGGTAACGATTAATTTTTCGGTAACCCCATTTTTATTTACTAAAAAAAATATATTTATCATATTATTTTTTTGACATCTCATTAAAGATACAGAAGAATATATATTTTTTTTGTGTTTTGAATATTGAAAGCATTAACTTTGTTGATCATATTGATATATTATTCGAAAAATAAAAAATACTTTGTGTTCTGGTCCACTCACATTTTTACTAACCAACTAGTTTCGCCAACAACCTGTTAAACCTAATAAATAAACCCTATTCAGGGTTTATTTATTACTGTAAAGTGAGTCATAAATAAACCCTGAAGAGGGCAACAGGTTGTTGCCGAAACTATGTAGTTGGTTTATAAAAATGTGAGTGGATCAGAACACAAAGTATTTTTTATTTCTCGAAATAATATAAGAATATAAATGATTATAATCACACACATGTATGTGATTATAATCCAGGATTCGGACCTCACATACTAATAAAAGAGTTTCTGATCAATAAAATTGAATTTTTTAATAGTAAAGTGTTTTTGAGAGTAAGTAGTTTGAAAAAAATTGTATTTTTCAAAGTGGTATTACACAAAATGAACGATGAATGATAAGGAATAAAAAGAAATATTAAAATATTTTTTCTGTTTCTTCTTCTTCTTCTTCTAACCCTTATCGGCACCCAATGGTGCATAGGGCACTGCATCATATAAACACGGTGTCATCTTGATCGTCAACACACGAAGGAAAGGTGATCAGTCCTACGCTTCGAGTACCAGTCCAGGGTAATATTGAACAAATATTACAGTGAAAAAAAAATCACTAATATTTATTTGATACCCCCCCCTGGGAATCGAACCCGGGACCTCCAGAACGGTAGCCGAGCGTGCTGACCATTACACTACGGAGGCGGACAAAAGTTTTTCTATTTACATTCTAAAAATAACAAAATGATCCTATTTAGTGTATATTCTTTAAAACAAAAAAATCGACGTGAGCAGACGTGTGACCTCTCCGGTGGTCTCCGGTGGAATGAATGCGACTTGACGAATGATGGGTCCTAATGAAAATGTCCCAAGTCTATGACCCACACTTGTAAATAGGCTGTAAACTTTCAAAATTGTGGCTAAGTAGGATAACGATAAGATTATAGTGGAACATGATAACATGAAGTTATGTAATTTAAATACATGCGTATATAAATAAATAAAAAACCTTCCAACAAAGTTAATAGGTACAAAGTTAATGGTGCACTGAAATCAGTTATAGCAAAGAAAAACCTATCAGCGGAAGCTAAACTGGCAGTGCACAACGGAGTCCTGGTTCCAACTCTAATGTATGGAAGTGAAACACGGAGTTGGCAAAAGAAGGATGAAAGTAGACTGAATGCAGTCGAAATGCGATCTCTCAGAAGAATGTGCGACAAAACGATGTATGATAGATGTACGAATAGTGAAATAAGGAAGGAATGCAAAGCTGAGATAAGCATTATCGATAAAATTAAGAAAGGTGTGTCGAGATGGTTTGGACATGTAGAACGAATGAGTGAGGAAAGAACGGTAAAACAAATTTATGAGGCGAATGTTAGCGGGAAAAGAAGCAGAGGAAGACCGAGAAAAACATGGCACGGTCAAGTATGCCAAATACTTGAAAGTGGTCAGGTTAGGAGTCGTAACGATCGGCGGGTATGTATGAGGAGATGCATGTACGTGGAAGAGGCGAAGAATGTTTGCAAGGACAGAGTGGTGTGGCGCTCTATCCTCTCTGCCTACCCCTGCGGGGAAGCGGCGTGATAGTTTCACGAACGTCATAAATCAAAAAACTTGATTTTTCAGGAGAACGTTTTTAAAGTTTAAAAATATAATACAATGTTTTAAAAATAAATACCATGGCACTTATTGAACTTTTTACTGTTCCATAGATCTTTTTAGGTAAAACCTGAAGGTTTTTTCTCCATTTGAAAAATATTTAGTATTTTTTTTTTAAAGAATTAAACAATACCTTTTCTTCAAAACGCAAAAACAACACTTTCTGCCCTGTAGCGGGTAAATATTAAGTTAAAAATATGCCGCTTGTGCTGAGATATAGTACATTTTCTGGGCATTCCGAAAACATGCAAACCTGAAAATTGACGAATTTTGATTTATGACGTTCTTGAAAGGCGTGAGCGATATGTTTTTATACCACTTGAGTTTTATTAATAAAACTCAAGTGGTATAAAAACAAGTGTTACGTTAATCATTGTAACATGTCTTACTACAAAGTTAATGCCGAAACAATAAATAAAATATTATATTCTTAATATGATTCATATTTAAAGCATTTACTTTGTCGTTAAAACAAGTTTTTCCTTAATCATGAGAATAATAATAATAATAATAAAACCCTTATCCGCACCCCAATGGTGCATAGGGCACTGTGTCATATTAACGCAGTGTTATCTTGATGGTTTACACATGAAGGAAAGATGATCAGCCCTCCGCTTCAGGTACCAGTCCATGGTAATATTGAATAAATATTACAGTGAAAAAATCACTTATATATTTATTTTACCCCCCTTGGGAATCGAGCCCGGGACCTCCAGAACGGTAGCCGAGCGTGCTGACCATTACACTACGGAGGCGGACGGAATCATGAGAATATAATACTTAATTTTTTAGTCAACATCTGAAAACTTTCCTTTTCAGATCGATTCATTTCTGAAGCCCTGGTGATCTATTACTGACCGCTATCGAGGTACGAGTAGATTGTGAAACACGCCTTTCATTCTCTCGGACAGAGTTTATTTGCCTCTGGTGCCATTTACGGACTGGTCGAGCGAGAACGGGCCATGCCTAGCCTCTAGGAATGCCCTCTCTCTGAGGTAGCGATTCTGGAAGCCTTCTGCGCGCTCGTCGCTTAGCGAAAACATGCTCGCTTTCTGCGACGCGATAGAAAAAATAGTTATAATAATGACGTGTCAATATATACGAAGAAGATTAGGGAAGTCTGGGCAATTGCAGGGATTACGACCATCTTAGGCTGGTTTAAGTGGTCATATTACGCATATCGCTCACTCCTTTCAACAACGTCATAAATAAATAAAAAACTTGATTTTTCAAGAGATCGTTTTTATAGTTTAAGAATATAATGAAATGTATTAAAAATAAATATCAAGCCACTTATCGAACTTTTTACTGTGCAACATATCTTTTTAGGTAAAACCTGAAGGTTTTTTCTCCATTTGAAAAATATATAGTATATTAAAAAAATAATTATTTTCTTAAAAATGCAAAAACAACACTTTCTGCCCTATAACAGGTAAATATTATGTTAAAAATGTGCCGTTTTTGCTGGGATATAGCACATTTTCTGGGCATTCTGAAAACATGTACAACTGAAAATTGACGATTTTTTATGTATGACATTGTTCAAAGGAGTGAGCGATATGTTACTTGTATATATTGTCAACCAGGCTATCGCCATGGATCTTCCTCGAGACACATCTAGAGGAAGGAATTATCCAGCACCCGTACCTCACGTACTAATATTACAGTTTATGCTCAATAAAAAAGCTCCTTTTCATCTCACCAATAGATGTCTCTAGTGAAATTCTTGTGATTCAAGCACAATGTGTCAGAATTGGATCTTGAAACTTCCAAGAAGGCTCGGTAATGGGAAATGTATTTGAATTATATTACAAATTTTGAGTGTGTCCAAATACATCAACAAGATTTTCTGAGTAAATGAAAAGCCTCCTTACATCTCACCAATAGATGTCTCTAGTGAAGTTTAAGTGATTTGAGAACAAGGTTACTAAATTGGTTCATATATAAGTATATATATATATATATATATATATATATATATATATACATATATATATATATATATATATATATATATATATATATATATATATATATATATATATATATATATATATATATATATATATATATATATATATATATATATATATATATATATATATATATATATATATATATATATATATATATATATATATATATATATATATATGTATATATATAAATAGGGTTGTCAATAATGGGTAGGATTGGTGAACGTTACACGTGTGTAAAGTGATCACTTAAACGAGCCTATGTCGGTCGTCAGCCCCGTAATGCCCAGATATCCATATTGTTCTTCATCTTTAATGAGATGTCAAAAAAATAATATGAATTATATTGATGTTCTTTTTTAACATCTCATCAAAGATGAAGAAGAATTTGGAAGTCTGGGCATTTACGGGGCTGACGACCGTCATAGGCCGGTTTAAGCGATCACTTTACACACGTGTAACATTCACCGATTCTACCCATTATTAACAACCACACTACTCTAATTCTTAGAATTTTTTTTATATATGAACCAATTTTGAAACATTGTTCTTGAATCACTAAAACTTCACAAGAGACATCTATCGCTGAGATGAAACGAAGCTACCACATTCTTCTTCATCTTTGATGAGATGTCAAAAAATAATATGAAATTAACTCCTGTCATTGGAGATAATCCAGATTTTGTGAACAAGTATTTGGACACACTCAAAATGTTATAAATATTGATGCTCTGCAAATTTCGTTTCCTGGATCGATGGAATATTTTAGCAGGCGGTGCTGGACAGCAAAATGTTTGAGAATCTGCGTTTTAGAAGATGATCCGACTTTTTATTCGTAGTTTGATCACCCTTTCAGCACTAACGGAATGCTTCGAGAATAGCAGCCACGGTACGGAGTGCATTTAACCAGACACCGGTTTTGTACTAGTAATGTCAGCCTAACAAGTTTCAATGTCGCTAGAAAGCAAAACTAACCAATCGCTCTATGCGTTTCAATTTTTGCAATTTATTTTTTTAAAAATGTATTTATTGAACGGCTGAAGCCTTTGAGATAATACATATATAAAGTATCTAATACAAAAATAAAAAATACACTAATGAATACACTTGTCTTGTCCGCCTCCGTAGTGTAATGGTCAGCACGCTCGGATACCGTTCTGGAGGTCCCGGGTTCGATTCCCAAGGGGGGGCAAATAAACATAAGTGATTTTTTCACTGTAATATTTATTCAAAATTATTACCCTGGACTGGTACCTAAAGCGGAGGGCTGATCACCTTTCCTTCATGTATAAAACGATCAAGATAACCCTGCGTTTATATGAAGCAGTGCCCTATGCACCATTGGGGTACGGATAAGAGTTTTTTATCATTGTAAATGAATACACTAATAGAGAAATAAAAAGTCTTGTAACAAATAGTCTTATAATATAAAATCATAATTAAAAAAATAAAATAACAAATAGTAAGCACTGGTAAATACACGTCTCCTTCACACACTATCAGCGAGCAGCGAGAGAGAGTGAAACACAACGTTTAAATTTATCGATTATAACATGGAAAAGAAATGCTGAGAAAGTACAGATTTCAAGGAGGATAACAATATATTAAATAAATCTATACTTTCAAAAGCATTGGCTAACATGTGAAGCCTCGGAATCGGAGAGAACATGGCATAGTTTGCATTATGTACAAATACTTCGAATACAGATTTTTGCCTAGTACCTCTTTGGCGCACGCTAAGCTTTATTTTGTTGTGTTTTATATATTTTTTTAATCCTTATCCGCACCCAATGGTGCATAGGGCACTGCATTATATAAACGCAGTTTCATCTTGAACATTAACACAAGGGTTAATTATATAGTTATACTTTTATGTATATGACAGTTTATTTTTTTATATTTTTAGATAACTTAAGTGAAAACCTGTTAATGGAATTTAATTTTTGTAAATTTTATTACATTATGTTATTTTTGTATATATTCTGTTGGTTTTCCAATAAAAAAAAATGGAAAGGTGATCAGTCCTCTGCTTCAGGTACCAGTCCAGGGTAATATTGAATAAATTTTGGAGTGAAAAACACTTATATTTATGTGAAAAATACATCACAAATACCCAGACCAATTGAAAATAAATCTATTAATGAATTTACTTTGCACTTGGCGAGAATTGAACCCGCGACGCCAGTTTCGCAGTCGAGCCTATACCCAATTACGCCACTGCGTCTGTCTTTGGATATGCTTTCTCGTCACACTTCCACGTTCATGCATCTCCTCATACACACCCGCCGATTGTTTCGACTCCTAACCTGACCGCTTTCAAGTATTTTGCATACCTGATCCTGCCAAGTTTTTCTCGGTCTTCCTCTGCTCCTTTTTCCAATTACATTCGCCTCATAATTTTGTTTTACCGTTCTTTCCTCACTCATTCGTTCCACATGTCCAAACCATCTCAACACACCTTTCTTGATTTTATCGATAATGCTTGTCTCAGCCTTGCATTCCTTCCTTATTTCTCTATTTGAATGTCTGTCATACATCGTTTTGTCGCACATTCTTCTGGGAGATCGCATTTCGACTGTATTCAGTCTACTTTCATCCTTCTTTTGCCAACTCCATGTTTCATTTCCATACATTAGGGTCGGAACCAGGACTCCGTTGTGTACTGCCAGTTCAGCTTTGTAAATGCCTAGATTTCCGTATTCAGTTTCATCTTTGTTGAGATATTAAAAAATGTTTAAATATGTAATTTAATAAAAATTTATACGATTCTTATCTTTTGTTTCAGATCACTTCATTCATCCACCGACAAATCGTCATCAGACACGGTTCCTACTGTCTCTTGCCGAGCTCTAGAAAGATCAACCACACTACTTTGTGTTGCCGACTTTGTAGTATGAATATAATAATAATTTCGACTAAGAAACGGAGTAAACCTCATCTTTGTTAATATCCACGTTGAGAAAAATTGTTAAAAAATCTTTTTTAGTTTAACCCTTAATAACTAAACATTCGTCTGGCGGACTACGCAATTAAACACGTGTAACTTAATCAAAAGTATTAATTAAAAATAGGAACCGGTTACATAATTTCATTTTACCCAATTCAATCACTGTGAAGCGCCCTTGAGGTAGTTTTTTTTTTTACGAAAATGGCTCTATTTATTATAGATAATTATTATTATTACTATTTATATATATATGTTTATATATATATATATATATATATATATATATATATATATATATATATATATATATATATATATATATATATATATATATATATATATACATATATATATATATATATATATATATATATATATATATATATATATATAAATATATGTATATATCGCTCACTCCTTTCAAGAACGTCATAAATCAAAAATCGTCAATTTTCAGTTGTTCATGTTTTTGGAATGCCCAGAAAATGTACTATATCCCAGCAAAAGAGACATATTTTTAACTTGATATTTACCCGCTTACAGGGCAGAAAGTGTTGTTTTGCATTTTGAAGAAAAGGTATTGTTTAATTATTTTTTTAAATCTACTAAATATTTTTAAAATGGAGAAAAAACCTTCAGGTTTTACCTAAAAAGATCTGTTGCACAGTAAAATTCTAAATAAGTGGCTTGATATTTATTTTTAATACATTGTATTATATTTTTTAACTTTAAAAACGTTCTGCTAAAAAATTATGTTTTTTTAAATTTATGACGTTTTTGAAAAGAGTGAGCGATATATGAAAAGCGTAAACAACAAACGATATTTTTTAATGACTAATAAACATGATTTATTCACAGTCTGACTTCTAAAATGGAGCGTCACTTTACGATTGTCTGTTGTAGAAAAAATCTCTTATCTGAAATCCGTTCGGCGCTTGTAACTCAATGGTCCTATCTGCATTTCCTCGTGTCAAATGTAAACAAACATTGTACACAACATTTCACACACACACATTTTAAGGAAAATATATATACATATAAGTATACCGGTAAAACATTGTGAATGCGTATGTAAAAAGTCATTTTTTAATAGTAATATTTGACAAGAGGTGCGACCAATGAGTGACTGTAACTTTTTCAGCTATCCGAATTGGATGGTATTTGCTATTTTTTCTTAGTATAAATTTCTTTTCAAATTAAATTTTCATGTTAAATATGTATTTTATATATCGCTCACTCCTTTCAACAGCGTCATACATATAAAAAAACACGATTTTTTAGGAGATCGTTTTTAACGTTTAAAAGTATAATGAAATGTATTAAAAATAAATATCAAGCCACTTATTGAACTTTTTACTGTGCAACAGATCTTTTTAGGTAAAACCTGAAGGTTTTTTCTCCATTTGAAAAATATTTAGTATATTTAAAAAATAATTAAACAATACCTTTTCTTCAAAATGCAAAAACAACACTTTCTACCGTATAGCGGGTAAATGTTTAGTTAAAAATATGCCGCTTTTGCTGGGATATAGTACATTTTCTGGGCACACCGAAAACATGCACAACTGAAAATATACAATTTTTTTATATATGACGTTATCGAAAGGAGTGAGCGATATATCAGGAGCTAGAAAAACATCCGAGACATCGCATATTTGATGCATAGATGCATTTTGTATTATCGATAAATTGGTATTATTAGTAAATATTGCCATTTGTAAAAAATCTACTGCGACACGTGTTTCGATGCATTCAAAATCATTAATCTCTCCGGTTTGATTATTTATCCTCTCTTAATACACAGATTAAAAAAAAAGTGTTAGGATATATCGTTCCGTTAAAAAGTTATCGCAATTTTTACCTAAGCAATCTAATTATTTTAAAATGTTAAATGGTTACGAAATGTTAATTAAAGTTATCAAAAGTGTATTATATAATAAAATTATATCAATATAAAATATATGTATGTGAATATATACATATATATATATATATATATATATATATATATATATATATATATATATATATATATATATATATATATATATATATATATATATATATATATATATATATATATATGTATATACTTATTTAAAAAAAGACGCTTTAAATTAATTATCTAATTTTTGTACGCAGATCAAAATAAAAAGTGTTCAAAAGTGCATTATATTGTAATATAATAATATTATCAATATAAAATAAAGTATGAAGTGTGAAAGTGTATAGAGCAGCGCCATCTGTGGTATATATATATGTATACATATACATATATATTTATATATATATATATATATATATATATATATATATATATATATATATATATATATATATATATATATATATATATATATATATATATATATATATATATATATATATATATATATATATATATATATATATATATATATATATATATATATATATATATATATATATATATATATATATATATATATATATATATATATATATATATATATATATATATATATATATATATATATATATATATATTTACTTCTTTAAAAAAACTCTCTTTTAATCGATTATCTTATTTTTGTACGCAGATTTAAATAAAAAGTGTCGTTCTGTTAAATAGTTATCGCAATTGCAACCTATACCTCAAAAATCTTACATATTTCGAAGTGTAAAAAAGTTCCTATAAATAAAATATCAATAAAATTTATCAAAAGTGCATTATATTGTAATTTTATAAAATTATCAATATAAAATAAAGTATGAAGTGCGATAGTGCATAGAGCGGCGCCATCTGTGGTCCGCCGGCGGAAGCTCGCGGCCGAGCGAGGCCCGGATCGGTAGTTCGGTAGTGTGGCGCGCAGCGATGGCGGTGGCGCTGCCATCGCTCTGATGGAGGCCGGCTTCATACCGGCGGGGGGCGCGCAGCCGCCCCTGCCGGCCAGCAAGGTGATACGGCCGCCGGGGCTGAAGAGAGGGAAGCCGGAGGAGGCCATCTCGGACAGGGTAAGTCGAATTTTACAAATTTTCAAAATAAATATTGTTTTTATTTTTTTAAATTATTTTTAAAAAAAATCAAATATATTACATACATAAATCACATATACTTACATATAATATTCGCGATGAGTAATTTCTATTTCTCATTTTGGGACATGGGATTAAGGTTAACAAGACTGGAACACAATTAATATAGTATCAAAAAAGATTTTTTTTTAAATAACTGAAACTAATACTAATACATAGCAAAATATAAAACCAATAAACAGGTATAATAAATAGGCACAAGAAGCATGTTTAAAAGAAATAAACGAGAAAACATATGGTAAGAAGCATATTTAAAATAAACAAATGATAAAATATAAAAAAAACATAGGGTAAAAACAAAATAAGAAAATATGACTAATCACTACCTATATATATTTCAAAATATATATAGGTAGTGGTTAGTCATTAGTCATTTTTAAAAAATAAAAATTTGTCCACCTCCGTAGTGTAATGGTCAGCAAGCTTGGCTACCGTTCTGGAGGTCCCGGGTTCGATTCCCAGGGGGGGTCAAATAAATATAAGTGATTTTTTCACTGTAATATTTATTCAATATTACCCTGGACTGGAACCTGAAGCGGAGGGCTGATCACCTTTCCTTCATGTGTAAATGATCGAGATAACACTGCGTTTATATGAAGCAGTGCCCTATGCACCATTGGGGTGCGGTAAGGGTTAATTTATATATATTTCTATAAAATACCTTCTATGATGATTTATTTTGGATCCCCGAATGGGCTCTATTTTATATAATTATGTAAGGCAGCTGGTTAATTTGGGTATTGGTAATATAATTCAATATACCTATATAATACCTTACTCTAAATTTAATAAAAAAAACATAGGTGGTAAGAATATCCATATCGTAGTCGTACAGGAGAATGTGACCAACTAACAAAACGTAAAATGTTCAGGAGGGCCATTCAAGTCACTTTTGCTTGGCAACAAAATAAACATCAATGCAGTTAGTCATTTTTAACAAGTCAATATATTATACTTTCAAGTTTAAAATCCTTTGGGAATTTTTCAGGGCAATATTAAGCTAGTACGATATCAAATAGTCAATGATCACGTTTTTGTAAAAAAAATGCACTTGGTCACTTTCTCCTGTATGACTACGAAATAGTTGTTTTTTTTTTAAATTTTACTACAATAAATTCGATCACCCCTTTCAAGAACGTCATAAATAAAAAAACTTGATTTTTCAGGAGAACGTTTTTAAGTTTAAAAATAAAACACTATGTATTAAAAATAAATATCAAGCCACTTATTGAACTTTTTACTGTGTAACAGATCTTTTTAGGTAAAACCTGAAGGTTTTTTTTTCCGTTTGAAAAATATTTAGTATATTTCAAAATATAATTAAACAATACCTTATCTTCAAAATGCAAAACCAACACTTTCTGCCCTGTAGCGGGTAAATATTAAGTTAAAAATATGCCGCTTTTGCTAAGATGCCCAAAAAATTTATTAAGATATAGTAAATTTTTTGGGCATTCCGAAAACACGAACAACTGAAAATTGATGATTTTTTTATTTATGACGTTCTTGAAAGGAGTGAGCGAATTGTGTACATTTATTTAAAGAACAATTTTAAACAATTTTTTTTCAAAAATTACCTAGCCACCTTAAGTGTCTTGTCGTTGGGAGTTCTTTTTACATACATTTTTACTGTTTTTAACTATTTTAACCTAATATATACACAAAAAAGAGATTAAAAAATATTGTGTTTTTATTATTCACACAAATATTCAAATTCCATACTTTTTCTGTGGGCCCACGCGGCTCATTATTAGAAATAGGTATCAAATTGTGGTAGAGTGGGTTCGAACCGAGAAACTTTGACTCAAGAGTCCGCGACACTAACCACGGAACCATAACCCGACCATAAACTTACTTTTACTTCAATATAGCTACTGATTCTATAAAGAAAGTTCTTTACTGTTCTTAAAATATATTAATAAAAGTGAATTTAAACCAACTTCTTTTTATTCTTATTGGGCTTTAATTGATGATTCTGACTGTGCGATTATGTCCGCGGTAAACGATTATGACGACTTAATGATTATAGTCATAGCGGACAACCGCTGATTTTTATTTCAGCACAGTTCAACGCAATACAAAATAGCTATTAAGAAATTACATTTAACGCATTTCGTTCAAAATTGTAGGCGATTTATGAGCCGTCACTATATGCAGTAAAGGCGATACGGCGTTCTTACAAAGACAGCGGTTTCGCTGTCCGCTGGGTGTGCTGCAATCTGTAAATGACCGGGGGTTTATGACTAAACTTTCTTTGCGTTTTTTTTTTAATTATTTTTGTTAAATTTCATGAACGCTTCACTAATCAGAACTCGGCGCGAGTCATTAAATGCACATATTTTACCCTTCTACGTATATATTTTATATGATGTCATGTACTTATACTTATGTTGTATTATATATCTGTAAAAGTATTTAATTATTTCCTTGTGCATGTAAAAGCCTATCAAACATACCCATAAATAAATGGATAAAAAATTAAATAATTTGGATAATTTATAGAATGCGATTTTCATAAAATACTACCTCAACGGCGCGGCGCTTATGTTTATATATATATATATATATATATATATATATATATATATATATATATATATATATATATATATATATATATATATATATATATATATATATATAAATAAATATATATATATACATACATATATATATATATGTATATATATATATATATATATATATATATATATATATATATGTATATATATATATATATATATATATATATATATATATATATATATATATATATATATATATATATATATATATATATATATTTATATATATCATGATACATGATATGGGGGGAAATATTTCTCCTCAATAAAAAAAACATGGGACCTTTAGAGGGAATATGCAATATAAATAATCAACAACATTTTGAGTGTGTCCAAATACTTGTTCACAAATATTCCTTACATACTAATAAAAGAGTTTCTGCTCAGTTAAAAGCTTCTTTTCATCTCACCAATAGATGTCTCTAGTGAAGTTCTAGTGATTCAAGAAAAATGTTTTAAAATGGTTTCATATATCGCTCACTCCTTTCAACAACGACGTATATTAAAAATCGTGATATTTCAGGAGATCGTTTTTAAATTTAAACTTAAAATAAAATATATTAAAAATAAAAATTAAAAAATTAACAATACCTTTTCTTCAAAATGCAAAAACAACACTTTCTGCCCTGTGGGGGGTAAATATTATGTTAAAAATGTCTCTTTATTGGGATAAAGTACATTTTCTGGGTATTCCGAAAACATGCACAACTGAAAATGAACGATTTTTGATATATGACATTGTTGAAAGGAGTGAGCGATATATAGGAGTTCCTAGAATTTGAGTAGTGTAGTTGTCAATAATGGGTGGATTGGTGGATGTTACACGTGTGTAAAGTGATCACTTAAACAGCCTATGACGGTGGTCAGCCCCGTAAATGTCCAGACTTCTATATTCTTCTTCATATTTGATTAGATGTCAAAAATAATATATTTAATCAAAATTTATTATTTTTATATCTGAACTGGTACCATATATTCAAGTTCAAGGCATCCGTTATAGCGTGTTCAGCTGAGAGCCGCTCGTACTGCCGTGTGTAGTACAGTACTCTAAACCTGTTCAGTTAACGAGTGTCCAATCACAGAAAGCGAAAACGAAAAGGAATCATTCAATTTTTTATCGCAAATCGGAAACGCAACGAGATGCAGTAATGCATTCTGTGCGGGCAGACATATCACTAATTCCTTTCAAGAACGTCATATTTAAAATAAAACTTGATTTTTCAAAAGAACGTATTTAAAGTTTAAAAATATACTACAATGTATTAAAAATAAGTATCAAGCCACTTATTGAACTTTTTACTGTGCAACAGATCTTTTTAGGTCAAACCTGAAGGTTTTTTCTCCATTTGAAAAATATTTAGTACTTTTATAAAAAAAAAATTAAACAATACCTTTTCTTCAAAATGTAAAAAAAACACTTTCTGCTTTGTAGCGGGTACATATTTAGTTGAAAATATGCCTCTTTTGCTGGGATAAAGTACACTTTCTGAGCATTCCGAAAACATGCAAATCTGAAAATTGTCGATTTTTTATATATGACGTAGTTGAAAGGAGTGAGCGATCTGTTGCATGTGTGGGAGATACGCTGAAAAGAAGCGTTATAAAAACAGTACTTATAAAAAATAGCGATTCTACAGTCCAACAAGTAAAGCGAACGTTAAATTTATAGTATCTAACTAACTAACTAGCCATCACAACGATTCCTCGCAGGGGTAGACAGAGAGAAAAACACGCCATTATGTCGACTCCTGACCCGACTTAACTAACTAACCATCACAACGCTTCTCCGCAGGGGTAGGCAGAGAGAATAGAACGCCACGCCACTCTGTCTTTGCAAACATTCGTCGCCTCTTCCACGTTAATGCATCTCCTCATACATAACCGTCGATTGTTACGACTCCTAACCTGACCACTTTCAACTATTTGTAAAAACGATCTCGTGAAAAATCAAGTTTTTTTTATTTATGACGTTCTTGAAAGGAGTGAGCGATGAGAGATCATAACGTTTCATTGATAATAAAACATAATTAGTCACATTATGCAACAAGTGTTGAATGTACGGTACACACGGCTACTTGGTTAGGAAGGCCGAATGGCCATATGGTGCTAGAGGATTCCGACTGATGCCAATTTCGATGCTAATTTCGCAATGCTAAACGCGTCTTCTCAAAGATCGAATGGAGATGGTGCATATTTTTAACTTAATATTTACCCGCTACAGGGCAGAAAGTGTAATTTTTGTTTTTGCATTTTGAAGAAAATGTATTGTTTGATTATTTTTTTAATATACTAAATATTTTTCAAATGTATAAAAAACATTCAGGCTTTACCTAAAAAGATTTGTCGCACAGTAAAAAGCTCAACAAGTGGCTTGATGTTTATTTTTAATACATTTTATTATATTTTTAAACTTTAAAAACGATATCGTGAAAAATCTAGTTTTTTCATATATGACGTTTTTGAAAGGAGTGAGCGACTTGTCAGTCATCAGCTATTTCCGTCACGGCCCGTTCTTTATGCAACTAGACGCGCGTGATCAGTGTGCTGATAGGTCTGGTCACCGCGAGACAATGCCTTCCCGTGCATCGCTCTCCGCGATTCTCGAAACATGCACGAAGCCAAGGATATAAATGGCTGACGACCGGTCGTCTAGAGAGGAAGCCGCGTTTGCACTAGGCCAATTTCTCGAAGCCATGGCAATATTTTGTACATTAAAAGCATTGTTAATTTATTTTTTGACATCTCATCAAAGATGAAGAAGAATATGGATGTCCGGGCATTTACGGGGCTGACGGTCAGCCTATGACGGAAATGTTGTACATTGTTAATTTTGTGGTATGGTAATGTGACACTACCATTTGTGTTATACAAATATGAGGGGAGGGGGGGCGTGGTAGGGTGGACCATAGACATCAACAAATAGAGCCTTAAATAATTTAACAATGATACCAATATTAAAATAAGTCCATCGTTTCTGTGACGTCATTCATTACCAACTTACGAAAACAACGTATTTACGAATGTGAATTTTCCAAAAGAAAATGATGAATTAAAATATTGATTATATCGGCTGTTATAAACACTTCACGAGTCTAATACAATCCTTTATAGGTAGAGTATGTTAAGTTAGATATTCCTCCCGTGTGATAATGATGCATTATTCACTTGTTCTCAGCACCAAATATAGGTCACCGGCTACTTTAGCTATGAATATTGTATGAAATTGAGGAATTTCTGTCGACAAAAGGAATGCACAATGGAGAGTGTCGAACCCACGCCTTGTTCGCTGTTTCCGCTACGCTCCATCGCTCGCATGACCTCAAATCCTGCGTTTCCTCTAACACTTCATCTTATCATAACATAGATGAAGGAGAATATGGAAGTCTGGGCATTTACGGGGCTGACGACCGTCATCGGCTGTTTTAACTGATCACTTAACACACGTGTAACATTCACCAATTGTACCCATGATTGACAACCACACAACTCATTTTTTTTTAATTACCTAACGTCCAAGTGACTCCGAAATCTAGCTACGGCTTATGCAACACCGTTTATCATGTCCCTACTCAGGCAGTTAGGTAATTTAAAAAAAGGATCAATATCACTAGTCTGTTTTTGGTCGGTTGGAAGATATTGTTTTTGAGCAATAAGCCCGGCAATATAGTTATTTACTTTCTGTACTTGAAATTAAAATAAATAAATAAATAAAAAATGGAAGCGAAGCATGGAGTTGGCAAAAGAAGGATGAAAGCAGACTGAATGCAGTCGAAATGCGATCGCTCAGACGAATGTGTGGCAAAACGATGTTTGATAGATGTTCGAATGATGAAATAAGGAAAGAATGTAAGGCTGAGATAAGCATTATCGATAAAATTAAGAAAGGTGTGTTGAGATGGTTTGGACTGTGGAGCGTATGAGTGAAGAAAGAACGGTTAAACAAATTTATGAGGCGAATGTAGTTGGAAAAAGAAGCAGAGGACGACCGAGGAAAACTTGGCACAATCAGGTATGTCAAATACTTGAAAGCGGCCGGGTCAGGAGTCGTAATAATCGTCGGGTATGTATGAGGAGATGCATGAATGTAGAAGAGGCAAAGAATGTTTGCAAAGACCGAGTGGTTTGGCGTTCGATTCTCTCTGCCTACCCCTGCGGGGAAGCGGCGTGATGGTTAGTTAGCTAGTTTTAAATAAAGAATGGAGAGGTGTTACCACTGCCTAAAAGGATTTTTGCAACCTGTCGTATCTTGTGCAAATATTAGCCGGAATCTGACATTGAAATAAAATGTTTAATAAGCCCGTAATTAAATTCGAATCTATACATTTATTAATTTATAAAAAATATATACACTTATGTGTGTATAAAAAACTGGAATTGGAAGTTTGAGACGGCCATATAGAGTCTAATGTAGTATGTAGTTCCGTTCCTAAGGCAGACAGTGCTGGAATATCGCGGTTTAGACTTGCTGAAGATGTATGCAGTATAAGTAAATAAAAATACTAATATATTTTTTGACATCTCATCAAATGTGAAGAAGAATATGGATGTCTGGGCATTTACGGGGCTGACGACCGTCATAGGCTGGTTTAAGTGATCACTTTGCACACGTGCAACATTCACCAATTCTACCCATTATTGACAACCACACTACTCAAATTCTTGGAAGTTCTATATATATATATGAACCAACTTTGAAACATTATTCTTGAATCACTAAAACTTCACTAGAGACATCTATTGTTGATATGAAAAGAAGCTTTTTACTGAGCAGAAACTCTTTTATTAGTATGTGAGGTCCAAATCCTGAATTATAATCACACACATGAGAAACGCCAGAAAATATCATTTTCATTTTTATTATTTTAGCTTATAATTTGACCAGATAATTTATTTACAACATTTTGAGTGTGTCCAAATACTTGTTCACAAAATCTGTATTATCTCCGATTACAGGAGTTATTTTTATATTATTTTTGACATCTCATCAAAGATGAAGAAGAATATGGAAGTCTGAGCATTTACGGGGCTGAATATCAGCCCCGTAAATGCCCAGACTTAATAATAATCTGAAAAACTCCTATAATTGGAGATAATCAAGATTTTTTAAACAAGTATTTAGACACTCATTTTTTTTTTAATAAGACCGCGCAGTCGGGTAGACGCTCGACTGCGAAACTGGCATCGCGGTTTCGATTCTCGCCAAGTGCAAAATAAATCCAAGATTTATTTTCAAATGCTCTGGGTGTTCTTGATGTATTTTTCACGTTTACCTTCCCCATCCTTACTTTGTCTTCCTCCGCAGTGAAATGGTCAGCTCGATTCCCATTGAACTCGGAACTTCCAGCACGGTAGCTAAACACGCTAATCATTACACCATCGAGGCGGATCACTTCACCCCTTCAAATTATTAAACAGGTTCAACACAAGTTATCCCAAAAAAACCTGGAAAAAAAAATAGCCTGAATGCACATAAATTATAGAATAAGATAACAACTATGTAATTTTTTTCCACCTTTTTTTTCATTTGATCAGCAACCGGGTTTCGTCAAAACCTACATCATCAGACTGGTGACCAGTCCAGAAACCGGGTTGCTGGTAAAATAAAATACATGTGGAAAAATTACATAAGTAGTTGTTATTTTATTCTATAAAATGCAGTTCCACCAAGAAATATCAGTACAAAACTTAAAAGCATTTAAATTATATGTACATGCTTTTTTAAAAATTAAATAAATCATTAAAAATAATAATGTTTTTTTTCACATCTCTGTTTGATATTCCACCACTGCGCGGCGGTCTCTTCTAGCATACAGGTATCCCTAACGGGTGGGAGCGGGACGGCGCTCTACGCGCGACCTCCCCTCTCGCTCGCACTCGCGCGATTAACGGGCCTGATCCGACCGCGAGGGTCGGACAGGTGTGCGCGCACTTAATGCGGGGCACTTTACAAAAACATCTCTCGGATACGGCGATTTGTTTAAATGAGACGTTGGCGAGTGTTCTCGGACGATGTGTTAAATGTGATGTTGATTTTTTTAACACTGTCATTACTTTCATGTTTTGCTGAATTCATTTTCTTATAGTATTATTATTATTTACGCAGGGGTAGACAGAGCGAATAGAACGCCACACCAATCTGACTTTCTGTCATTGCAAAAAAAATCACCTCTTCCACATTCATGCATCTCCTCATACGTACCCGCTGATGATTTTGACCCTTAACCCGACCAAATTTTCCTTTGTTTTCCTATATTGATTTATAACTAACTAACTAACCAACACGCCGCTTCCCCGCAGGGGTAGGCAAAGAGAATAGAACGCAACACCATTCTTCGCCTCTTCCACGTTCATGCATTTCCTCATACATATCCGACGATTATTACGACTCCTTACCTGACCACTTTCAAGTGTTTGGCATACCTGATCGTGCCAAGTTTTTCTCGGTCTTCCTTTGCTCCTTTTTCCAATTATATTCGCCTCATAAATTTGTTTTTTTTTTAAAAATATATGTACGTATATGAGTGAAATTCAAAAAAATAAAATAATATTGCTTTAAAATAGATTTTTAAAAAAAGGCTCCCATGCTTTACTCCATACATTAATTAGAGTTCTATACATGTACATAAGTTTAATTGAAATGTCAAGTACAATGAAAAATGTAAGTACAATAATGACTAGTTTAATAAATCTAAATTCGTCCGCCTCCGTAGTGTAATGGTCAGCACGCTCGGCTACCGTTCTGGAGGTCCCGGGTTCGATTCCCAAGGGGGGTAAAATAAATATAAGTGATTCTTTCACTGTAATATTTATTCAATATTACCATGCACTGGTACCTGAAGCGGAGGACTGATCACCTTTCCTTCATGTGTAAACGATCAAGATAACACTGTGTTTATATGACACAGTGCCCTATGCACCATTGGGGTGCGGATAAGGGTTTTATTATATTATATTAATAAATAAGTACAAAATAATTTGCAAGTAAAATAAAAAGTATAAAATAAATAATAAACTGTATGTAAAATAAAAGTGTGTCGGGTTGTGGTACCGTGGTTAGTGTCGCGGACTCTTGAGTCAGAGATTCTCGGTTCGAACTCACTCTACCACAATTTTATACCTGTTTCTAATAATGAGCCGAGTAGGCTTTTTTAAATTAAATTTTATTATTATTAATATATATATTGAAAATAAATTGTTGGATAAACATAAAAAAAAAAATAATAAAATAATAAAAATAAAAATAAGTAAAATCGACATTTTTTTACGGATGACTCCTTTTTTGCAAAGTGCCCATTTCACCATCCGCCTCTCTAGATGATATCTGGCCCCGTGTAAACATCGCCAGCGTAGGTACGATAGTCGCCATCTGACGCCCGTACGCCGCGCAGCGCCGCGACAGCCGGTCGCTTCCAACCTTCGAATGTTCGGATACAGTAATACACCAATCAGAACACGTCGATCCAATCAGAACCGTTCGGAATTTAAAAATATTCAACTCTCAAATATTCAAATTTCAAATTCCAATATTAAATTCTCAAATGTTCCAATTTCAAATGTTCAAATCTCAAATTTACAAATTTCAAATTCGAACCGCGGCCCCCCATTGGACGGCCCGTGCCGTACTTTATTGTTGTTGATGTGTACCCTGTTCAAGTGTGTGCTGTGTGTGTGTGTCGGTATTCAAATTAGTTTGAATACGTTCTGATGTCGTCACCGTCACTTGAAAAGCGATTTTTCCACAATTGTGTTTCTGTGCGATATTTTTCTCGGCTCGGAAGCAATCGCTCGTACGAGCTGGACCCATGGAAGATTACGTATGTTGTCATATTGTTGTTGAAATCAAACGAGGACACTGTCCCGGCAGAATGTAGCAAACGACATTTAAAAAAAAATACTAAAAGATTAGGTACATGGCTGTGTTTTATATGCAGAGGTTCTCTTCAAAAAGTTGCATTTCCAATATTGCACAAAAAATCCTTTAAATGCAAATCTGTTCTGTTTACTGTAACCTATCGAATTTTTTTATTAAATTATAGACTAAACTTGACCAATCCTGTGTTAAACCAATATGAAATCATTAAATCGCACCAAAACGTAAAAAAATTACAAGCTAGTATTTCTGATTACTTAAAATCATTTATAATGGATATGTATCGTTTTGGTGAGGACCTCCATACACACAACACAGTCATAATTTCATTACTTGAAAAATATGAATATTTTACTACCTGTCAAAATCTAGGTGAAAAATACGACATTTTTATTTCAGTTTTACTTAGTAAATAGTTTTATTTATTAAGTTAATCTTGAATATAAAATGGATTGATTTTACCACAAAGTGACTGCCGAATCTATTAATGAAAAATAATATTTTCATTAATCGATTCGGCAGTCACTTTGTGGTAAAATCTATAAATTTTTAATTGACGTTTTACTTAGTAAATACCACTATTTCAATAGTGGTAGGATTTACTAAGTGAAACATTAATTAAAAATGAAAAATTATATGTCTGTGATGTAGAATCGGTGGTAGATTTCAACTTCTTCGGTGTAAGTTTTGTATAAATTTAAATAATTATTTAAAATTATTTATTAATTATTTAAATTTAGCATACTTAAAGCATTGTGTATTGACTATAAAACAGAATTAAATAATCTATTATTAGATTAAAACCAATATTTTTAGCTTTTCCACTTTATTTTTATTTGACCAGCGACCGGGTTTCGTCGTTACCGACATCCTCAGACTGGTCTGATGATGTCGGTAACGACGAAAAATATATTTTTTTAAATAACCAAAACTAATACTAATACATGGCAAAATATAAAAACAATAAACAGGTATAATAAATAGGCATAAGAAGCATATTTAAAAGAAATAAATAATTACGAAGCAAATACTTGCCGTGAAGGTACCTCGCCGAAGTGTTTATTTAATTAATTTATTTATTTCAGAATTGTATTATAATTTGCGTGCTAGCTCGCTGAGGTCGCGCGAAATGAGTCGATTAGCTATCTTTTGGGTCAATGTCAAATAGTCAAATGTCACAATATCGTTAATATTATGTACATTACATATTGACTTTCAATTTCTTACTTGATTTGGTGTCGCTCGTGTACACAAGAGGTATTGGCTTTTTTATACTCTTGCTAATTTTACAACATTTTGAGAGTGTCCAAATACTTGTTCACAAAATTTGGATTATCTCCAGTTACAGGAGTTATTTTCATATTATTTTTTTACATCTCATCAAAGATGAAGAAGAATAAGGAAGTCTGGGCTGGCGACCGTTATAGGCTGGTTTAAGCGATCACTTTACACACGTGTAACATTCACCAATTCTACCCATTATTGACAACCACACTACTCAAATTCTTGAATGTTCCATATATATGAACCAATTTAGAAACCTTGTTCTTGAATCACTAGAACTTCACTAGAGACATCTATTGGTGAGATGTAAAGAAGCTTTTTATTAAGCAGAAACTCTTATATCAGTATGTGAGGTTTGAATCCTGGATTATAATCACACACATGAGAAACGCCAGAAAATACCATTTTCATTTTTATTATTTAAGCTTATAATTTGACTAGATAATTTATTTACAACATTTTGAGTGTGTCCAAATACTTGTTCACAAAATCTAGATTATCTCCAATTACAGGAGTTATTTTCATATTATATTTTGACATCTCATCAAAGATGAAGAAGAATATGGAAGTTTGGGCATTTACAGGGCTTGCTAATCGTAGCTTAAAATTCGTATGGTTAAAGTTAGGATCTTGCTAGATATGGACCCTTGAATAAAAAACCTTCTTCAAAATATTCCTTTCCATGATTCATTTTATGGAGTGGATTTTTCAAAATTAATGACGTCAATTAGTGCAAAAATTTGGTTGCGAATATCGTATTTCTAGCTCAATTTACATCATATACTTATATATATTTACATTTAATACAGTTTACAAAACATTTATTTTAAAATTATTTCGTACTATTTGCATTCCTCATACATTGAGGCATCTCATCATACATTTTCAAACCGTTATACATTTAAAAAAAATCGATTAGTTTGTTTTCAAAAATGGCTGTCTTATTTTATCCTTATTTCTAGTACTATGTTCATGAAAAATTTTGTTTAAAATTATTTCATCCTTAAATTACCTTTTTGGTAAGTTATCGAAAAAAAAATTTCAAGATAAGCATATTATATGTATCAATAACTTTACAACATTTTGAGTGTGTCCAAATACTTGTTCACAAAATCTGGATTATCCAGTGATCACTTTACACACGTGTGACATTCACTTAAACCATCCTATGACGGTCGTCAGCCCCGTAAATGCCCAGACTTCCATATTCTTCTTCATCTTTGATGAGTTGTCAAAAAGTAATATCAATAACTTATTTTTTTAAATCTATTTATTACTTCTTTTGTATATCTTTTGTATTCTTGCCAGTGCCCTTTACTATGACCTAAATATAATGTTTACCCACACACAGGCCATGCCTTTGTGGGATCTGTTTTTGTATTTATATTACATACTTTTTTTTGTATTTGTATTTATATAATGTTGTGAAATGCAAAAGAATTTAAAATAAAAATATAAATAACGGATACGATTAATACAGTACAGCGCTTTGCCAAGAGGTGTTTAGTTGCAAATCCATAGCAATAAAAAACAGCTGCTTTGTTCAGTCGACTTTAGTATATGAATGAAATAAGTAAGGTATAAGCTATTTTATAGACCAGGAAGTTGAAGTAGATACGCCTCCCATGCTTACTGCAGTCGTGCCAACCGGTTCCGTACCGATACCGGAAGTGAGAATAATCATTTCACGGATAAATGACAAATATTAAATACAACATTTTGAGTGTGTCCAAATACTTGGTCACAAATCTTGATTATCTATACTAAGCGATCTATTTTTGTATGAAATGAATTCGGGGTAGAAGAAATAAACGACACATCCGGGAAATAGATTATTTGAGGAACGATAGATAGAGGTTTCACTGTACAAACCTTATTAGGTCAAACGAGAACACACCGTGAGAAAACGCTTGAGGAATTTGTCTCCCTAGCTTGAAGATGAGATCTGTAATGTTATCCGAAACCGCAGTGAGAAAATAACCTAACAGTTATCGGTTAGAAGCTAATATCGGCTCAGACAAGTGCCGGACGATTTCGAGGCCAACGCGTTTTGCAGCTAGCTTTGTTTCACCCATACATTCTATCCCCTTATCCAACTGCGGAAGTGGATAATTCACCAGTACACCAGTTAGGTAAATTTCATATAATAATAATAATAATAAAACCCTTAACCGCACCCCAATGGTGCATAGGGCACTGCTTTATGTGAACACAGTGTTATCTTGATCGTTTACACACGAAGGAAAGGTGATCAGCCCTCCGCTTTAGGTACCAGTCCAGGGTAATATTCAATAAATATTACAGTGAAAAAATCACTTATATTTATTCGACCCCCCTGGAATCGAACCCGGGACCTCCAGAACGGTAGCCGAGCGTGCTGACCATTACACTATGGAGGCAGACATATAATATAAGGATATATAAGGAAGGAATGCAAGGCTGAGATAAGCATTATCGATAAAATTAAGAAAGGTGTGTTGAGATGGTTTGGACATGTGGAACGTATGCGTTGAATATTTTAAAATTAAAATAAACGCAATCTTAAATTTCGACATCTTCTACAGGTGGATTTGTGAACAAGGATTCAGACGCGCCAAAAATGTTGCAAACAACTTTTAACATCAAGTCAAGCGTATTTTACTTTCTGTAATTTTCTCACACACGAGTGGAGAAATGGACATCCATTTACATTTTTTTATGATAGATGTTCGAATGGTGATATAAGGAAAGAATGTAAGGTTGAGATAAGCATTATCCATCAAATTAAGAAAGGTGTGTTGAGATGTGTCGGAGTCCTGGTTCCAACTCTAATGTATGGAAGTGAAACATGGAGTTGGCAAAAGAAGGATGAAAGTAGATTGAATGCAGTCGAAATGCGATCTCTCAGAAGAATGTGCGACAAAACGATGTATGATAGATGTGTGAATAGTGAAATAAAGAAGGAATGCAAAGCTGAAATAAGCATTATCGATAAAATTAAGAAAGGTGTGTTGAGATGGTTTGTTTGGACATGTAGAACGAATGAGTGAGGAAAGAACGGTAAAACAAATTTATGAGGCGAATGTTAGCGGGAAAAGAAGCAGAGGAAGACCGAGAAAAACATGGCACGATCAGGTATGCCAAATACTTGAAAGTGGTCAGGTTAGGAGTCGTAACAATCGGCGGGTATGTATGAGGAGATGCATGAACGTGGAAGAGGCGAAGAATGTTTGCAAGGACAGAGTGGTGTGGCGCTCTATTCTCTCTGCCTACCCCTGCGGTGAAGCGGCGTGATGGTTAGTTAGTTAGTTAGTGTTGAGATGGTTTGGGTATGTTGTACGGCCAACTCCATGGTAGTATTAAAAATAAATATCAAGCCCCTTATTGAACTCTTTACCGTGCAACAGATCTTTTAAAGTAAAACCAGAAGCTTTTTTCTCCATTTGAAAAATATTTTGTATATTTAAAAAAAAATTAAACAATACCTTTTCTGCAAATGCAAAAACAACACTTTTTGCCCTGTAGCGGGTAAATATTTAGTTAAAAATATGCCTCTTTTGCTGGGATATAGTACATTTTCTGGGTATTCCGAAAACATGCACAACTGAAAATTTGCGATTTATATTATGACGTTACAATGATTAAAGAAAACACTTGTTTTTTACCACTTGAGTTTTATTATAGACTACATGTTTCAGAAGTTAAACTTCCTATTTAGTTATTATACAGACCTGAATGATGGAAAAATTACCAATTTTTCACATTCAGATCTGCATTCTTCTCTTTCAAAAACCATAATCTTGGATTTGCGTACAAAAAACCATAATCTTGGATTTGTGTACAATAATTCTGTAAAATAAATTCCATAAATTAATATTTAGTCCGATTGAAAATTGAGACTGACATTACTATGAAGCAATTTCAATACTGCCGCTTGCATAACGATTGCACATTATTGTACGTTCTGAGTGACCTTAACTCCCACGCTATAAATATTTGCATACACTCAACGCCAGGAGCAAAAATGTATGGAAAAATCTTGAAACGCAAAATGACTTAATAATGCCTTATTAGGATAAGCAAATGAGATAGAAATAAGCTTAAATGACGCTTTAAATATTATATATCGACAATTTAAAATTAAAACTAATAAATACTAAATATACCTCGACATTTTGGGCGAACCCAAACACTCGTTCACATATCGCTCAATCCTTCCAACAACGTCATAATATTTTATTTATCGTTTCGGCATTAACTTTGTGGTAAGACATGTTACAATGATTAAAGAAAACACGGTAAAACAAATTTATGAGGCGAATGTTAGCGGAAAAAAGAAGCAGAGGAAGACCGAGAAAAACTTGGCACGATCGGGTATGCCAAATACTTGAAAGTGGTCAGGTTAGAAGTCGTAACAATCGGCGGATATTTATGAGGAGATGCATGAACGCGGAAGAGGCGAAGAATGTTTGCAAGGACAGAGTGGTGTGGCGCTCTATTCTCTCTGCCTACCCCTGCGGGGAAGCGGCGTGATGGTTAGTTAGTTAGTTTGTTAGTTATTATTGTACACAGTTTCGATGAGGCGTTCTATACTGATTGCAGTCGAGTTATTGTATTATTTGGTAGACCTGTATATTGATACAATGATCTACTCTAGATAAAAAAAAATTAACTATATTTTGAATCTCTCGAATGTTCTTCGCAGTTACTTTGTGGCACATTTTATAAACTCTAAACAACTTTGTTTCAACCACTTTTTTATTTTTATTAGTACACTTTAACCTATCGGTTTCGACAAGAACCTTGTCATCATCAGGGTTTGTTAAATTCTGAAACATTAAAATACTAAAAAACATTAAAATACTCATAGTTAATTACATTCCCTTACCAAAAACTTACAATATTTCTACGCAATACACAATAAAAATAATATTTAGGGAGTTTTTAAATCATATTTTAATATGGTGTTCGGAGTGTGTGGAAGTTTTTTGTAAGGGAATATAATTGACTATGAATATTTTAATGTTTTTTAGTATTTTAATGTTTAAGAATTTCATAAACCCTGATAAATTAAGGTTCTTGTCGAAACCGGTTGGTTAAAGTGTACTAATAATAAAAAAAACAATAAAAATGTGGTCCATTGAATAAATATTACAGTGAAAAAATCACTTATATTTATTAGACCCCTCCCCCACTGGGAATCGAACCCGGGACCTCCAGAATGGTCGCCGAACATGCTGACCAATACACCATGGAGGCGGACAAAATGAATGTATAATAATTTGATAATGTAATCAGTTTACACTCAAAAGTAAGGCATCTTTTGGCGAGATCGTTTGGTCCTTCAGGATTCAGGATTCCGCGAGGGTGACTTTCGACGTCCAAAACTATATACATACATGAAACGTCTTATGACGTCCGACACGTTTTTGAATTGACACTTTATCTCTCTTATAGTGCAAGGTATTGAGTTGACTTGTAGGAGCCAGTCGGCGTATATAATAATATATCGGGTTACAAATGTCACGTAAATACATCTTATTCTCGAGACTAGTGGCTCGTTCGTTTCTTACATGCAAATCGATATGTGGAATCGGATATTTCTAGAAATCCGCCCCCGTAGAGTAGTGGTCAACTGTTTGGAGCCGTCAACGCCCATGGGTGGGCTGGAAAAATATTATTTCTGCCTAAATCACTTGTACCAGTCGCAGATGTCGTAAGTGCCGGCTACAGACGTCTCTGCTCAGGACGGTACCATATCGCTCACTCCTTTCAACAACGTCATGTATCAAAAATCGTAAATTTTCAGTTATGCATGATTTCAGAATGCCCAGAAAATGTACTGTATCCCAGCTAAAGCGGCATATTTTCAACTTAATATTTACCAGCTACAGGGCAGAAAGTGCTGTTTTTGCATTTTTATGAAAAGGTATTGTTTAATTACTTTTTTTTAAATATACTAAATATTTTTCAAATGGAGAAAAAACCTTCAGGTTTTACCTTAAAAGATCTGTTGCACAGTAAAAAGTTCAATAAGTGGCTTGATATTTATTTTTAATTCGTTTAATTATATTTTTAAACTTTAAAAACGATCTCCTGAAAAATCAAGTATTTTGATATATAACGCTGTCAAAAGGATTGTGCGATATATCAAAAGTTTATTAAATATTTAGCAAACAATTTTTTTTATAATTAAAATGTAACATTGTTTTAAAATCGTAGTGGAGACGTAAAGTAGTAAAGAAGCGGTTAGCTTCGAAACCGGTAGACATTATAATTAAGTTATAGTATATTAATTATTTATATTTTTATATATATTTTTTCAAACCCTTATCCGCACCCCAATGGTGCATAGGGCACTGCATCATAAAAATGCAGTGTTATCTTAAGGTGATCGGCCTTCCGCTTCAAGTACCAGTCCAGGGTAACATTGAATAAATATTAGAGTGACATAATCACTTATATTTATTTTACCCCCCCTGGGAATCGAACCTGCAGTACGGTAGCCGAACGTGCTGACCATTACACTACGCAGGCGGACATGATTTTAAACTGATGAATAAGTACACTTTTATTTAATGTAGATGTATGTATTTTTTATGGAATTTTAGTCGCAAAGGCGTATTTTTGCGACCGATTTTTTTATCACTCGACACTTTGTTTTACGACGAGGCTCGAGATAAGTTGTGTTTGCATAAAAATCGTACAATTATGTACACACATGCCTAGTATGTTTATTTGCAGCGCCGAGGCAAGGCCGCCCGGATCGTAGGTGCTTCGCTGCGTAACCGAATAGGTCTATACGCCCATTTCGTCTAACGCATACGTGCTGTAGGCCAGGCGTCGCAAACTCCACATATCCCTACATCATTTTTCCCTATCATCAAAGACCCCATTTCGTATTTGTGTGGAAATCGCAGTACGCAGCTCGCAGCTAGCTGAGTCATAAGCGGCACGTCCTTGCCAACGCGCCGTCATGCGACGACTGAGTGCAGGTAGCGGGACGCCAGATCAAACGAAAGCCGAGTAGTGTAGTTGTCTCGCTCTCTCGTTATTAGAGAGAAAGAAATAACATATCGCTCCTTTTTCATGATTATTCAAGTATGTATTAATCAGTCTTGAAGAAGAAGCGGTTAGCTTTGAATCTGTTAGACATTATAATTAAGTTATAAAACAATATTTATAGTGATTTTAAAGCAAAAATAGAAAATCACAAAGTTATTGCTTCAAATATCAATTATTTACACTGGTCAACAATGATTTTGTAACTGAAATTTTGATGACTGATTTTGGACTAAGTTAATCGTTCTTATTCAAAGTGTATATGGTGACAAGCTTGTATCACGTCAAGTTTTGATGTTACAGTCATATTACTGTTTGTATGGACCCCATACGTTGAAACAGTAATAGTGGTTGGTATCTAGACATGCTTTAGTCTAAGGTCTAAGGGATTCAAAAAAAGTATTGATAATTATGGAGTAACAGTGGAAATATATTAACTTATTAATATTGAATACGATAGCATTATATACGCTACATATATATATTGATACATGAATAATAAAATAAAATTTTGTTCAATATCAGAATTAAAAATATCCATAACTAAAAAATCTGACATGCTACATTTTTTTGCTTTCGTTTTTGAATTCAGCCATGCAAAGTGCATAAAGATCAGGTATTTTCATGCCAGTTACAAAATGAAAGCTGTAAATTGTTGGCCAGCGTTATTGGATAAATTAAATTGAAATATTTGAAAACCTTAATATTTCTCGATGAAAGTGTTGTCCCGTTTCAACTGTCAAACTTTTTACTTTGTCTTTTTTCGTTTTTGAATTCAGCTATGCAAAGTGCATAAAGATTAGGTATTTTCATGCCAGTTACAAAATAAAAGTTGTAAATTGTTGGCCAATGTTATTGGATAAATTAAATTGAAGTATTTGAAAACCTTTATATTTCTCGATGAGAGTGTTGTCCCGTTTCAACTGTCAAACTTTTAACACATTTCATTAATATGCGCATATTACGATTGTGTATAACAGGCACTATTAACTTTTTACATACTATTTTTTGACGGGTTAATTTTTTAACTGTCCAGTGATGAATTGAATTGTTGAACACGAGGTATTTTTACGGAATTAAGTATGCCACACGTACGTATGATACATGGCACAAGTGCACCATTTTATTGCCTTTGTTACGCATATGAGCAGATCAAATTATCAAGATAAAAATACGCTTGATAAACTCATTATCATTAACAATTTCACACATTTTTTTCTGTAAAACGATTTATATTAATAGAATAAAATAACAGCTACCTATGTATTTACAACATTTAGAGTGTGTCCATCAGTGGCGTGCCTAGGGTTTACCAGTAAGGCAAGCCCATTATTTTTCACATTCGTGAATACAGGGTGTGCCTATAATTTCTTCACCCCATATCATTCCCAGTATAGTAAGCACCCAGAAAGTATTACATATATAAACAATGTATTGTAATCATTGTAAAAATATGTTAACATGTAACTTTTGTAAGGTATAGCCATCACCTTGAAATAAAGAAAATGTTCACCATAATAAAATATCTTCCTCAGATATTAAGCATAACCAATAAGTACCATCACACCATATAATGGCATGCATAGTGTTTAATAATCATGCGAGCGCGCGATGTTAAACGTGAAAACATTAATTATGTATTTTTAATCATTTGGTCTAGATTTAGTAATTGTCATTTGGAGTTGTTAGGCAAGCCGGGCTTTTGGGCTTCTAGGGAAGTACCGCCACTGGTGTCCATACACTTGTTCACAAAGCTGGATTATCTCTAATTATAGGAGTTATTTTTTATATTATTTTTTGACATCTCATCAAAGATGAAGAAGAATATGGAAGTCTGGGCATTTTACGGGGATGACTACCGTAATAGGGTAGTTTAAGTGATCACTTTACACACGTGTAACATTCACCAATTCTACCCATCATTGACAACCACACTACTCAAATTCTTTGAAGTTCTATATATATGAACCAATTTCGAAACATTGTTCTAGAATCACTAAAACTTCACTCGAACTATGTAGTTTTTTTTTCCACATGAATTTCATTTGACCAACGACTGGGTTTCGTCGTAACCGACATCATCAGACTGGTTTGAGGCTAGAAAAATCTTTGTTATATACACAACAAGACAGGGTTTGAAAACCATGATTTTATTTTAATTTTTTCTGACAAAATGAATTTAAATGGAATGAGTTTAAATATTGTATTAAAATAATAATTACATGTTTGCTATGTGAAAGGTTTTAAGTATGATTTAATATATATTTTAACAGGAATAACCCACAAAGTCTCTACTTTTAGAGGCTTGTCTGCAGGTAGGATAGTAAGGATGGGGAAGGTAAATGTGATAAAAACGTCAGAAACACCCAGACTAATTAAAAATAAATCTTTCTTGAATTCATTTTTCAACTGGGGGGAATCGAACTCGCGACGCCTGATTCGCAGTCAAGCGTCTACCCATCTACGCCACGGTGCCTGTCGAAGTCAGTTCAGGCGCCTGCAAAATCAGTTCAATCGCTTACTCAACACAACCATAGATCCTGACGAGAACTCGCACATGGAAAAACGTGTCAATTACCATATATGATATATATGGATTCCAATTTTTTTGTTAAATTGGTTGTCATACAAGAAAAAAAAAGTAGTGCGTATGTGAATAAAAGGTTGTGACAAAATTTAAAGCAATCAGTGGACAAATTCAGGGGACGTAAGATTTTGAACAAACAAACATTTATATTGGTATCTTTACATCACTCATCATACTTTGGGAGCCAATGATCCTTGCTGAGCTCCAGGGCTCTACGGAACACACATTGAGAACCGCTAATCTAGTGGAAGTGAGATTATTATTTTTACCTATACTTATTACGAAAAGTGTGTGCAAAATTTGCCAGTCACGATATTTGAACACGGGATGGACGAATTTCCCATTACTTACGTCTACTTTACTAGATTTAACTAGCTAAAATCTGATGTTGGCATTTTGTTCTCATTTACTGCGTAGTAATAGATTTTTATCTATTTTTTATGATAGTTTGAATCTCTTTGCTCTGCGCAGATATTATCTTACTGTTTTAATTATTCATAATTATTATTATTATTATAAATGTTCGGAGGTCCCGGGTTCGATTCCCAAGGGGGGTAAAATAAATACAAGTGATTTTTTTTTCACGGTAATATTTATTCAATATTACCCTGGACTGGTACCTGAAGCGGAGGGCTGATCAACTTTACTTCATGTGTAAACGATCAAGATAACACTGCGTTAATATGATGCAGTGCCCTATGCACCATTGGGTGCGGATAAGGGTTTTATTATTATTATTATAAATGTCTCAAAAATAGTAATTTAAATTAAAAATAAAAAGATAAAAACGCGCTTAGAGTGTCGGAAATGAAGACTCCATGGAACATATCTGGAAAGAGTCTATGAGATGGAATAAGGAACACCAGGATATGGGAAATATGCGAGATGGGAGATGTCGTTAGGTGGGGAAGGCAACGAAGGAGACGATGGTATGCGCATGTGAAGAGAATGGGACCATCCAGACTCCCCCACATTGCACTGCACAGCCAACTCCCGGGCAGACCACCAAAGAGATGTATCGAAAGCTGGGAATCGACATCGCAATCTCTCTTAAAAACAGGCCACAAGGCCTACACCAAGCAGAAGACGAAGAAGAATTTAGTTACATTCATATTTGGATAGATACAGCGCCATTTTCGTAAAATACTACCTCAAATGCGCTTATAATAATAATAATAATAGTAATAAAACCCTTATCCGCACCCCAATGGTGCACAGGGCACTGCGTCATATAAACGCAGTGTTATCTTGATCGTTTACACATGAAGGAAAGGTGATCAGCCCTCCGCTTCAGCCACCAGTCCAGGGTAATATTGAATAAATATTACAGTGAAAAAATCACTCATACTTATTTTACCCCCCCTGGGAATCGAACCCGGATCCTCCAGAACGGTAGCCGAGCGTGCTGACCATTACACTACGGAGGCGGACAGCGCTTATAAAGACTTGGATAATAAAAGGAAGATGATTATGATGATATTAAAAAAAAACGACAAATTGTAAAGCTTTCCCTCGTGGACTGGAGAATGGCCAAGTTGCTGGGCAGGACGCCTCCCTGAGCGATGGTCGCTGCTTGTTGATCTCCTCGTCATTGTGGATGGCCAACTTCCAACTTCCAGACTAGCACAGTTCAAAAGGGACTTCGCTTTCATTTGGCTGCCTCTTTGGCCGCCCTTCCGTGTTCCTACATGATGGTTTTGTCTCTGAAGTTTTTCGCTACGATCATGACGTACCCTTACAGAATGCACTAAACACAAAGCACTTTTCATACTCATTGCCACATCGCTCACTCCTTTCAACAACGTTATACTTATATAAAAAAACTTGATTTTTCAGGAGATTGTTTTTAATGTTTAAAAATATAAGAAAATGCATTAACAATTCATATCAAGCCACTTTTTTAACTTTTTACTGTACAACAGATCTTTTTAGGTAAAATCTTAATGTTTTTTCTCCACTTGAAAAATATTTAGTATATTTAAAAAAAAATTAAACAATACCTTTTCATCAAAATGCAAAAACAACACTTTCTACCCTGTAGAGGGTAAATATTAAGTTAAAAATATGCCGCTTTTGCTGGGATATAGTACATTATCCGGGCATTTCGAAAACATGCACAGCTGAAAATTGACGATTTTTGATATACGACGTTGTTGAAAGGAGTGAGCGACATGTGTTCATTCGGTGAGATATTCTTAAGAATAATACAATTCCCCGTAAAATCTTTTGAGTTACATTTCCATATATGGGGCTACAAATGATTGAAATACCTTTTCATCAAAATGCAAAAACAACAATTTCTACCCTGTAGAGGGTAAATATTAATTTAAAAATATGCCGCTTTTGCTGGGATATAGTACATTATCCGGGCATTTCGAAAACATGCACAGCTGAAAATTGACGATTTTTGATATACGACGTTGTTAAAAGGAGTGAGCGACATGTGTTCATTCGGTGAGATATTCTTAAGAATAATACAATTTCCCGTAAAATCTTTTGAGTTACATTTCCATATATGGGGCTACAAATGATTGAAGATAATGTCTTAATACTTAGAGGCGCCTCGTCTTTGACTCAGGTATATATATTGCGCCATCTAACCTTTAGTTTATAGCCGAAATATTCAAATCCTCCAATAAATCGTACCACATAAGTGTCGCAAACAATCCTTCACGTATCTTTTTAGATAACGTTTGCTTAAGTCGGTATTTTTCGTCTTTATTTTTTTTAATATTTATTAGTTGCCTTAGAAAATTCTCTTTATCTATAATTTTATATACCGTAGAACGGGGCTACTTGAACCCAGAACTTATTTTTAAAAAATCTTCCAGACTTAATGATGTTTTGATTCATTGCAGAAGTTTTTACCCTTTTTAGATATTTTCTGTCATCCCATGGCTTTTAAAAATACATACATAAATACATTCCCATACACAGGACCAACCTGCCGATGGTTATGCCTGTAGGAAGAGCTACCGCTTTGTTGAACAATATCACATTGGATATTGATCTGTTCCATGTGTCCGAAGGAGATTTCCGAAGCGGGATTCTTCTACACCTTTAAGTCTTCTTGCTTACTTTTAATATATACGCCTTGAATATTGTTTGTTATGTATATATTATTTTTTTATTGAATAAATTGAAAAAAATTGAAATTGAAAAAAAAATCGATTTTTATTTTTATTCTTTCGAAAATTGGGTTTATTTGGCAGTTTGAAAATTGGATTTGAAATTGGTTTATTTGGCAGTTTGAAAATGCATTTTGAAAATTGGGTTTATGTGGCTGGCACAACCCGACACAAAATAAACAATAAGTATTCGTCATAAAATAAACTCAAGTGGTAAAAAATGCCTTTTTTATAATTAAATCCGATAGATCTTCATGTCATTTTGCCTTGTTTTTCCCCATCGAGGCAATAGGATATAATATTTTTCAGCTTCATCCAATGTTGACACGGCGATAATTCGTTCCACGCCGAAAAGTCGCGTCATTTCGCGAGCGTCCTGCAGACGCATGTGGGCGATCTCCTTTTCGGTGGACCAGCGTGGGCCGGTCACCCAAATCGACCGATTCCGTTGATGACTTCAATCCTGAACACCGACGACGCAATTGAGGTTTTTTTTTCTTCGTTCTCCTATGTGTTCATACGAGGAGAATTCGTAGAAATTAAGTATGTAAAAATTTGACCATGACATGTCCGAATTCCTGTATTTATTTTTATTAAAATAACAGAAATATTTATGTTCAAATTACTCTGGCCAACAATTTACAACTTTTATTTCGTAACTGGCATGAAAATACCTGATCTTTATGCACTTTGCATAGCTGAATTCAAAAACGAAAGCAAAAAAATGTAGCACTTCAGATTTTTTAGTTATGGATATTTTAAATTCTGATATTGACTAAAGTTTATCTTATTATTTATGTATAAATATACTACTACTACCATCACGCCGTTTCCCCGCAGGGGTAGGCAGAGATGATGGAACGCCACACTCTTCTGTCCTGACATACACTCCTCGCCTCCTTCACATCCATACATCTAGTCATACATGCCCTCCGATTACGCAGTCTTTTGACACCGCCAGATTTTAGGTTCTAATTGATCTGATCGTGCCAAGTCTTTTTCGGTCGTCCACGTTCTGTTTTCCCTCTCACATTCGCCACATATATTTTCTTAGTCATTCTCTCGCTATCCATTCGCTCCACATGTCCATACCACCGCAAAGAGCTCTTCCTAATCTTTTCAATTATTGCTCGTTCAGCCTTACATTCCTTTCTTATATCGTCGTTTTTAATTCTGTCATACAATGATTTTCCACACATTCGTCTGAGGGAATATAAACATATATATATATATATATATATATATATATATATATATATATATATATATATATATATATATATATATATATATATATATATATATATAAACATATAATGCTATCGTATTCAATATTAACAAGTTAATATATTTCCACTGTTACTCCATAATTATCAATACTTTTTTTGAATCCCTTAGACCTTAGACTAAAGCATGTCTAGATACCAACCACTGTTACGGTTTCAACGTATGGGGTCCATACAAACAATAATACGACTGTAACATCGAAACTTGACGTGATACAAGCTTGTCACCATATAAACTTTGAATAAGAACGATTAACTTAGTCCAAATCAGTCAGCAAAATTTCAGTTACAAATCATTGTTCGCCAGTGTTATTTACAAAAATATTCATATTAATTTCATACTATTTCTGTGAGCCTAAGCGGCTTACTTACTATAAGACATAGGTATCAAATTGTAGTCTTGAATCTTTAAATTTATATTTTGCTCGGTAGATACCACTATTTCTTAAAATCTAAAAAAATCCATCAGAACCGTCGAGGTGCTGTCTAGAGCTGCCCGAGGCAAGGACAATCACGAAGTATAAAAGGATTATTTATTTGTCATAAATTGATATTTTATTTCCGTTTTTATTTTCAAATCTAAATTTTATTACAAGTTGTTACATCCCAACATTTTCATAGTAGTTTTATTTGAATAAACGTTAATGAAATAATATTAAAAAATATATATTTCTTTCGGCATAGAACGGCTGTCCAAATTTAAAACACAGTAAGGGAATTTTTTTTTGTAGTACGTTTTTTTTTTGCATTTTCGGACTAAGTAAAATCTACTTAATCCAAAAATGCAAAAAAAAACGTACTACAAAAAAATGTCCCTTACTGTGTTTTAAAATTGGACAGCCGAGAAGGCATTATCGTATTTTACATTGATTTCAATGGAAAAAACGTTTCGCATAACGAGTAAGATTCTAGAACGATTATGCTCGTTATGAGAGGTTATACGGTGTATTGTTCTTCAATGATATGACATAATGGTATTCATAGATAGATCTTCATTATATACCAAAATTGGTATATCACTCACACCTTTCAAGAACGTCATAAATCAAAAAACTTGATTTTTCAGTAGTTCGTTTTTAAAGTTTAAAAATATAATACAACGTATTAAAAATAAATATCAAGCCACTTATTGAACTTTTACTGTACAACAGATCTTTTAGGTAAAACCTGAATGTTTTTTCTTCATTTGAAAAATATAAAGTAAATTTAAAAAAATAACTAAAATATACCTTTTCTTCAAAATTCAAAAACAACACTTTATGCCCTGTAGCGTGTAAAAATTAAGTTAAAAATATGCCGCTTTACCTGGGATATAGTACATTTTCTGGGCATTCCGAAAACATGCACAACTGAAAATTGATGATTTTTCATATATGACCTTCTTGAAAGGAGCGAGCAATATGCCCTTTTTCAACGCTTGAACGTTCGGCTGTCCAAATTTAAAACACATTAAGGGACATTTTTTTGTAGAAGGTTTTTTTTTTGCATTTTTGGACTAAGTAGAGTCTACTTAGTCCATAAATGCAAAAAAAACCTACTACAAAAAAATGTCCCTTACTGTGTTTCAAATTTGGACAGCCGCGTTGTTTTCCGCGTTGTCGTCAGAAAAATGGATTACCATTTGTGATAGAATTTTGATGCTAATATCCACTTTATGGTGTTCGGTCGTATTTCATTCTGTTTGTCAGATTCCTTTGTATGGATATTTCAGAATCTTCCATTGTGCGTTCTGAACATGTATTTCGATGTTATTCGTTTTTTATTGTTGTTTTTGTGTTTTCATTATTATTATTTTTTCTTTATTGTCTCCGTGTTTATGAATTCGTCGTGTTGATAATAAAATTGTCGTAAATTATCGTTGCGTTTTTTGTATGACACAGCCGAAGGTTATCTCTAAAGGAAACATTTCGTGGGTATACTGGCAAAAAACGTTAACTCTAAAATCCCTGGTATTTAAAACATTTAAACTTAAATTTGAATATACTTTTAAAAATACTCTTTTTTGACATTTCATCAAAGATGAAGAAGAATATGGAAGTCTGGGCATTTACGGGGCTGACGACCGTCATAGGATCTTTTAAGTGACCACTTTATTATAATTATATTTATTATTATTAAATATATTTATTATATTTTACTTTATTTTAATTAAATATATTTTTTACCTTAGTACCTTTGGGTTCTGTAACTGACCGCCCGTTTGAATCATTACGTTTCGATAAACATTCATTTTATATTTATTTTGTTGTTATTTACATTTTGATAATATGAAATAAATCTTTTATATAAATAAAAAAAAAGCATTTTGTTAAAAAACATGGAAAAACATTTTGTCTGCCTCCGTAGTGTAATGGTCAGCACGCTCGACTACCGTTCTGGAGGTCCCGGGTTCGATTCCCAAGGGGGGTAAAATAAATATTAGTGATTTTTTCACTGTCATATTTATTCAATATTACCCTGGAATGGACCCGAAGCGGAGGGCTGATCACCTTTCCTTCATGTGTAAAAACGATCAAGATAACACTGCGTTATATGACGCAGTGCCCTTTGCACCATTGAGGTGCGGATATGGGTTTTATTTATTATTAAAAAAACATAAATCTTCAAAAATTATTAACCAAATGCTTAGAAATTTCGACACAAAGTTGCATTCGACAGTTTTTGATTATTTACTTCATTTATTCCAGGTATCCATTTCAATTCAATGATTTTTGATTAGTCACGATTTTAATCGGGCATTATGAATCCCGGTTTTGTGCATCGGTGTGAAAATGGTCGAGTGTAATCCTTACCCTTAACCGAGTGTCGCGGGTTTGGTTCCGCGGACACCGACACGGGACAGGTCGTTAACCTTTCGCTAACGGTGTCGCTACCGCAGGTGACAGACGTGCTTATCACATCAAATTATCGCTTTCAATTTACAAATATTTATATATATATATATATATATATATATATATATATATATATATATATATATATATATATATATATATATATAATATTAATATTACCCTGGACTGGTACCTGAAGCTGACGGCTGATCACCTTTCCTTCATGTGTAAACGATCAAGATAACTCTGCGTTTATATGACGCAGTGCCCTATGCACCATTGGGGTGCGGATAAGGGTTTTGTTATTATATATATACATATATATATATATATATATATATATATATATATATATATATATATATATATATATATATATATAATATATATATATATATATATATATATATATATATATATATATATATATAAATATATATATATATACATATATATATATATATACATATATATATATATATATATATATATATATATATATATATATATATATATATATATATATATATATATATATATATATATATATATATATATATATATATATATATATATATATATATATATATATATATATATATATATATATATATATATATATATATATATATATATATATATATATATATATATATATATATATATATATATATATATATATATATATATATATATATATATATATATATATATATATATATATATATATATATATATATATATATATATATATATATATATATATATATATATATATATATATATATATATATATATATATATATATATATATATATATATATATATATATATATATATATATATATATATATATATATATATATATATATATATATATATATATATATATATATATATATATATATATATATATATATATATATATATATATATATATATATATATATATATATATATATATATATATATATATATATATATATATATATATATATATATATATATATATATATATATATATATATATATATATATATATATATATATATATATATATATATATATATATATATATATATATATATATATATATATATATATATATATATATAAAATGTATGTAAATTATAAAATATTATATTAGAATAAACTTTTACTGTCGTTTCTTTAATTACAAAGCAACACAACAAAGCAACACGGTGTTCTGTTATCTCTGCCTACCCCTGTGGGAATGCGGCGTAATGGTTAGTTATGAACACCAAGGAAAACATAGCATGATCAAGTTTTTCAAATACTTGAATGCAGTCAAGTCTAGAGTCGGAATAATCGGCACGTATGTACATATCAGGAAATGTATGAATGCTGAAGAGGCTAAGATTGTTAGCAAAGACAGACCTGCTGTCCAAACTTAAAACACAGTAAGGGACATTTATTTTGTAATATTTAAAAAAAAATGTACTACAAAAAAATGTCCCTTACTGTGTTTTGAGTTTGGACAGCCGAGATAAGTGTGACGTTTTATTCTCTGTCTGCCCCAGCCGGGAAGTGGCTCGATCGTTAGTTAGGAAGACCGAGAAAAACGTGGTATCATCAAGTACTTGAAAATGAGTCGTTATAATCGGCGTGTATGTATGAGGAGATGCGCGAAGATTGTTCCCAAAGATAGATAGATCGGTGTGGCATTCTATTCTCTCTGCGAAGAAGCAGCGTGATGGTTAGTTAATTACATAAAGTTTTTTTCTGTGTTTTCCGAATCACGTGGCTCGTGATTCGGGGATGCCGAATGGGCAATCACCTGCTCGCTTGACTGGGCGCCGGGCCTTGGCATTGAGCGCTCCGCGGGCCGCTCTGGCCGGAAGTCAGGAAGCAGGAGACGCTGCCGGAACCGGCTGCTTCCGGGCGCGACCGGTCTGCGTTGTGTTTCGTAATTTTAACATAATTTGTATCATTTCAATATTTATGTACAATAATTTTCCCACGACGTATCTTGGGAAGTCGAAAACATAGATTTGGAAGATATCTTGTTGCGGTAATTACCCCATGATATGAAGATTAAAACGTAAATTATCTAGTTGTTGTAATACCCCACGACATGCCTTGAAAATTCGAAAACACGAATTTGGAAATTATCTAGTTGTAGTAATACCCCACGACATGCCTTGAAAATTCGAAAACATGAATTTGGAAATTATCTAGTTGTAGTAATTACTACACGACATGCCTTGGAACCTCGAATACATGGATTTGGATTTTATCTAGTTTCAGTAATTACCCCATGACATATCTTGGAAACTCATAAAATCATGAATTTGGAAATTATCTAGTTGTTGTAATACCCCACGACATGCCTTGAAAATTCGAATACATGAATTTGGAAATTATCTAGTTGTTGTAATAAATACCCAACGAATGCCTTGAAAATTGCCTTTTTAGCAATAAGCCCGCCAATGTACTTTTTATTTTCTGTACATGAAGTTTAAAAATAAAAAAATAAAAAAATAAAAATAAAATTCGAATACATGAATTTGGAAATTATCTAGTTGTAGTAATTACTACACGACATGCCTTGGAACCTCGAATACATGGATTTGGATTTTATCTAGTTTCAGTAATTACCCCATGACATATCTTGGAAACTCATAAAATCATGAATTTGGAAATTATCTAGTTGTTGTAATACCCCACGACATGCCTTGAAAATTCGAATACATGAATTTGGAAATTATCTAGTTGTTGTAATAAATACCCAACGAATGCCTTGAAAATTCGAATACATGAATTTGGAAATTATCTAGTTGTAGTAATTACTACACGACATGCCTTGAAACCTCGAACACATGGATTTGGATTTTATCAGTTTCAGTAATCACCTCAAGACATATCTTGGAAACTCATAAAAACGTTTATTTGGAAATTATCTAGTTGTTGTAATACCCCACGACATGCCTTGAAAATTCGAAAACATGAATTTAGAAATTATCTAGTTGTAGTAATACCCCACGACATGCTTTGAAAATTCGAAAACATGAATATGGAAATTATCTAGTTGTTGTAATACCCCACGACATGCCTTGAAAATTCGAAAACATGAATTTGGAAATTATCTAGTTGAAGCAATACCCCTCGACATTGTATACCAAACGTTAGCTACAGACTATTGTAAGATTTTGCCCATTTAGAAGTCATTGCGTAACCGAAGAGTCACAAATGTGCCCAAAATCGTGTCGTCACACATTCCGCATTCGGCTGCATGTGGCTCGGCTCGCGATTTACACAAGCAGCGTGATTAGGAGTTACCTCGTTTGCGAAATGTCCGACACTCTATGCAGTGCCGCGCGTTGACAAATATCGTATATTTGTGTACTCAGCCATCGCGAGGAATGGAGGTATTTCTGTGTAAAATTACACACATTTTGATACAATTTTAAACTAGATATATAATAAATCCCTTTCCGCACCCCAATGGTGCATAGGGCACTGCTTCATATAAACGCAGTGTTATCTCGATCGATTACACATGAAGGAAAGGTGATCAGCCCTCCACTTCAGGTACCAGTCCAGTGTAATATTGAATAAATATTAGAGTGAAAAAATCACTTATATTTATTAAACCCCCCTGGGAATCGAACCCGGGACCTCCAGGACGGTAGGCGAGCATGCTGACCATTACACTACGGAGGCGGACTAGATATAGGCGATCGAATGAATAACCTAGATATAGGCGATCGAATGAATAACCGAATCATATGACTCTTCTTAATCTTTTAAATTATCCCTTGTTCAGCCTTACATTCCTTTCTTATATCTTCGTTTTTAATTCTGTCATACGATTTTTTTATTTTATTTCTTACTAACTAACTAACCATCACGCCGCTTCTCCGCAGGGGTAGGCACACGCCACACTACTCTGTCTTTGCAAACATCCTTCGCCTCCACATTCATGCATCTCCTCATACATACCCGACGATTATTACGACTCCTGACCCGGTCGCTTTCAAGTATTTTACATACCTGACTGTGCCAAGTTTTCCTCGGTCTTCCTCTGCTTCTTTTTCCAACTACATTCGCCTCATAAATTTGTTTTTTTTCAGATGGGAATTGCATTTATTATTTACCTTGCTTATTGTGTACAAGGTTTATAGATCATTTAGTGGATTTTTTTTCTTCTAGCTAATCAAATATGTTTTTATTTGAATCTGTGTTGGGAACAGGAGGGATAATCTAGTGTGGGCCAAACAGGAACTTCTCAGCATTTCGGCTGTCCGAATTTAAAACACAGTAAGGGACATTTTTTTTGTAGTAGTTTTTTTTTGCATTTTTGGACTAAGTAGAGTCTACTTAGTCCATAAATGCAAAAAAAACCTACTACAAAAAAATGTCCCTTACTGTGTTTTAAATTTGGACAGCCGATTTGCTCATTTCATAAATTTGTATAACCGTTCTTTCTTCACTCATACGTTCCACGTGTCCAAACCATCTCAACACACCTTTCTCAATTTTTATCGATAATGCTTACCTCAGCCTCACATTCATTGTTTTATTTTATTTCTTGTTCATTTTATCTGGCTAAAGATAAAACATACCTAGAAGGTAGGTACCCTGCGTATTTGGAAAGCTTTGATTCTTTTATTAGTTTATTCTTCTTTGTCCAGATCTTGAATGGTCTATACCAGAGGTTCCCAAACTTTTTTGTCTCGTAGACCCCTTGCCATGTTTTTCGATTTTTGGTAGATCCCCCCTTACCTGATATTGTTTTTCAGCAAATTCACTATCTTCTAATGTATTTTTGAAAGCCGATGTATGTGGTGCACATTGAAAGATTGAAATTTATAACGTGTGTGATAATTTATAAAGTGCAATGAAAATTAAAAAAATACACACATCGCTCACTCCTTTCAAGAACGTCATAAATCAAAAATCTTGATTTTTCAGGAGAACGTTTTTAAAGTATGAAAATATAACACAACGTTTTGAAAATAAATACTAAGCCACTTATTGAACGTTTTACTGTGCAACAGATTTTTAGGTAAAACCTGAAGGTTTTTTCTCCTTTTGAAAAATATTTAGTTTATTTAAAAAAATAATTAAACAATACATTTTCTTAAAAATGCAGAAACAACATTTTTTGCCCTGTAGCGGGTAAATATTAAGTTAAAAATATGCCTCTTTTGCTGGGATATAGTACATTTTCTGGGCATTCCGAAAACATGCACAACTGAAAATTGACGAATTTTGATTTATGACGTTCTTGAAAGGAGTGAGCGACATGTTAGGTTAATTCAAATTAAAATTTGCTTTCTGTTACACACAATAAATAAGCAAAAAATAAATGCTTTTAATCTAAGGAATAAACCTGATGTCGTTGAACACCATTTCTTTTTCATGGACCCCCAATTTTTTTTCGCTGACTTATACCCCTTCCAAGTCGTCGTAGACCCCTGGGGGTCGATATAGACCACTTTGGGAATCACCATCACCGAAAGTAACGCCTCATATTGACCGGACCGCTCTCTTCCAACGTCCGTGCATGGTTTTGTTTACTGTCCGCCAACTCTCGGCGCTTTGCCCCTCTCTTTCTTCACACGTTACACGCTGTGTCACTTTGTGTCAGTCTTTATTTCTCCCACGTGTTGCGGCCATTCAATGCTAATTGTGTTACATACAATTCTCAAAAGCCCAGGGCACGAGGAAGTAAGGTGGAATGGAGCGTGTAGGTTTCTGGTGGAAATGCTTGTGTTCGTATCAACATAAGTTGTGGACTCAAACAACAACAAAAAAAAACAATGTAAAACATTTTTAATGTGTCCAAATACTTATTCACAAAATCTGGATTATCTCCAATTACAGGAGTTATTTTCATATTATTTTTTGAGATGTCAAAAAATTATATGAATTCTATTTCTCAATTTGGGACATGGGATTAAGGTTCACAAGACTGGAACACAAATAATAAAGTTTTTTTTTTTAAATGACCAAAACTAATACAAATACATGGCAAAATATAAAAACAATAAACAGGTATAATAAATAGGCACAAGAAGCATATTTAAAATAAACAAATGAGAAAATATGAAAAATGAGTAAAATATAAAAAAACATAAAGTAAAAACACAATAAGAAAATATGACTAATAAATTATTATAAATTAATCAATTATAAATTCCATAAAGTTCCTTCTCAGATAATTTATTTTGGATCCGAATGGGTTTTATTCACTGTTTATTTTATCTGGCTAAAGGTAAAACATACCTAGTATCTGGTAAAACATACCTAGTAGGTAGGTGGTACCTTGTGTATTTGGAAAGCTTTGATTCTTTTATTAGTTTATTCTTCTTTGTCCAGATCTTGAATGGTCCACACGCACGCATCACCGAAAGTAACGCCTCATATTGACCGGACCGCTTTCTTCCAGCATCCGTCGCATGGTTTTGTTTACTGTCCGCCAACTCTCGGCGCTTTGCCCCTCTCTTTCTTCACACGTTACACGCTGTGTCACTTTGTCACAGTCTTTATTTCTCCCACGTGTTGCGGCCATTCAATGCTAATAGTGTTACAATTCTCAAAAGCCCGAGGAAGTAAGGTGGAGTGGAGCGTGTAGGTTTCTGGTGGCAATGCTTGTAATAATAATAATTAACTAACTAACTAACCATCACGCCGCTTCCCCGCAGGGGTAGGCAGAGAGAATAGAGCGCCACACCACTCTGTCCTTGCAAACATTCTTCGCCTCTTCCGCGTTCATGCATCTCCTCATACATACCCGCCGATTGTTACGGCTCCTAACCTGACCACTTTCAAGTATTCGGCATACCTGATCGTGCCATGTTTTTCTCGGTCTTCCTCTGCTTCTTTTTCCAACTACATTCACCTCATAAATTTGTTTAACCGTTCTTTCTTCACTCATACGCTCCACATGTCCAAACCATCTCAACACACCTTTCTTAATTTTATCGATAATGCTTATCTCAGCCTTACATTCTTTCCTTATTTCATCATTCGAACATCTATCAAACATCGTTTTGCCACACATTCGTCTGAGCGATCGCATTTCGACTGCATTCAGCCTGCTTCCATCCTTCTTTTGCCAACTCCATGCTTCGCTTCCATACATAATGGTGGAAATGCTTGTAATAATAATAATAAATTTGGATAACTTATATACTTAGTGCCATTTTTGTAAAATACTACCTCAAGGGCGCTTCACTGTGAATGAATTGGGGAAAATATTATGGTGCAAATGATTTAGCAAACAAATGTGTTTTTAGTCATCATCTCACTCTCGCTATTTCTAACCATCGGTGGAAGAGCATTCCACGCCGTCGGTCCTGCAACTGCAAAGGCACGCTCGCCAAATGTAGTGCGTTGGTTGCGAGCTGGTAAGATCACTTTGCCCATTGCAGATGTTGTAGCCGATCGAAGCGTGAGACGTCTATCGACATTATGAAACGAATGTATGTGTTATTTATGCGTTTTTGTTAATAAAATACTACTTAGGAGACTCAAAAAATCTGTGTTTGATTTAAAATTAATACATAAATTCCATATTCTTCTTCATATTTGATGAGATGTCAAAAATAATATGAAATTTTAGTACTTTTTGGCGGTCTGAGCTTGGTACAGATGTGCTGTTTTCTCACAGTTGCGCACAGAGAGCCACCCGTGAATTGGTCCAGCTGTCGTTGCACAAGCCTCCTCCTCTACCAGACGTTTCTCAAGTCTGGGCGGGCGTGGGCATCGCTCGATTTGTTTATTCAAAAATTTACGAAACTCTTTGACCAAAGTCACAAATGTCGAAAGGCAAATTTGGGTGTTTGTTGTTTACTTCTGTGTTTTATCTATCTGACATCTGTTGTTTTTTTAAAAATACTTTTCCTTTATTTATCGACTTGGCGTTTGATTTGTAGAACTCCATTTTAATTTATGTATTTATTGTTTATTCAAATACTGATTTTTTGAGTCTACTAAGTTGTATTTTATTAACTTTGTAAAAAAAAAAACATTCGAGAAATTGTATTTTTTATATTTTTTTATGACATCTCATCAAAGATAAAGAAGAATATGGAAGTTCCAACATTTACGGGTCTGACGACCGTCATAGGATGGTTTAAGTGATCACTTTACACACGTGTAATGAGATGTCAACAAACAATATGATTTGTGCAGGTATTTGGACACACTTGAAATGTTGTAAATTGTATTTTATTGTTGAAAAACACATGAAGATTAATATTGTTTCCCCTAGTTATGGTATGACTTCAACCTGGCTGGTGCCTATGACGGTCGTAAGCCCCCTAAATATACAGACTTCCATATTCTTATATATTATTTTGAGAAATAAAAAGACTTTCTTTTTTTATCCACTCACATTTTTTAACAACCAATTAGTTTCGGCAACAACCTGTTGCCGAAACTAGTTTAAATTAAACCCTGAAGAGGGTGGATAAAAAAACAAAGTCTTTTTATTTCACAAAATAATATTATCAATATGATCCACAAAGTTAATACATTTTTTATATTAAAAACATTCCATATTCTTCTTCATGTATGCTGAGATGTCAAAAAATAATATGAATAATAATACCTCGTCGGGCAAACCTGTTCGGCGCTGGACCCGGTTCGCTCGCGGGGGGGCTAATTGCTCTCGAACCGGTTCCCGCACTCCAAGATCAAGTTCACACACAATACAAGCGGCTCGAAAGGTCGGACGGGCGCTTAGAAAGGACAGGAGAAAGTGACGGAGAGTGCCCTCGGGCAGTTTGGTGAAAGATAACGCAGTCTCTCGGGCTGTTGGCCTGCGCGGGTTTCCTATTGGCATACCCGACTATTGAATGGAACCGGCCTTAGATGGAGTTACTACTTTTATTTTATTTAAAATTCATGTACAGAAAATAAATAAGTACATTGGCGGGTTTATTGCTAAAACGCAATATCTTTACAACCGACCAAAAACAGACTAGTGATATTGGTCAAAACGTTTGATACCATATATATCTGTTTGCAATCAGAGGGTAGATAGTGCTTTGAACATAAAGTTATTGATGATAATAAGGAAGGCAAAGGAAAAAGGCGGTAGAGTAATTGGACTACGCTGCATCTTCTTTGGTCTTTTGGATTCTGCTTCTAGCTACATTCGCCATATATCATTATAGTATTACACGATGATGGTGGATTGTAAACATTAGTTTTTTTTAATTTTTTTAATTTGTCAACGTCTTATTTTAATCACAATTTTAACATATTTAGAACATTTTTTTTGCAGAGACCCACCAAGCCATCTTGAATGTCTTGTCGGTGGAGTTCTTTTTTAATACATTTTTTATTGTTTTTAACGATTTCACCTAATATAAACAAAAAAAAATTAAGAATATAAACATTTTACAATTTTCATAAAATGAACTCTCGATCATTTACCCATTCCTTTATTTTGCCTTTATTCCATATTTTATTTTGACCTCTAACCTCCGTCGGCAACAAATTAAAAATGTTCGGAACGATATATTGCAGTGTTCGACTCTCATATTTATTGTTAATTCTAGTTAGTATTGACTTACATGCACCGCTGACAGTGATAGGGACTTTGAAAGCATTAGTAATCAAATAAAGATTATCGTTCACCGCGAAAAACTTTGTACGATTGATTAAATACCGTTGTAAGATTCAAGAAGATGTTCGAATAGTGAAATAAGGAAGGAATGCAAAGCGGAGATAAGCATTATCGATAAAATTAAGAAAGGTGTGTTGAGATGGTTTGGACATGTAGAACGAATGAGTGAGGAAAGAACGGTAAAAAAAATATTAGGCGAATGTAATTGGAAAAAAAGAGCAGAGGAAGACCGAGAAAAACTTGGCACGATCAAGTATGCCAAATACTTGAAAGTGGTCAGATTAGGAGTCGAAACAATCGGCGGGTATGTATGAGGAGATTGCATGAACGTGAAAGAGGCGATGAATGTTTGCAAGGACAGAGTGGTGTGGCGTTCTATTCTCTCTGCCTACCCCTGCGTGGAAGCGGCGTGATGGTTAGTTAGTAAGTTAGTTTAGATTTAAAACAAATAAAAGTTTTTTTTTAACAGATGGGTGAATGGAAACCTAGAGTTTCTATACTGGTCCTAAAAATGTGGTTGGATTTTTCAGAATTGTCAGATCATATCTGTGTACACTAATTGGTTAAAATGTTTACTTTCCTTTGGACGATCAAAATATATCTTTGAACGATCTCTTCACCTTATCTTGAATCAAGCAGTGGACGTATCCGCTATCGAATTCGCGATACGAGTAACATGTAAGTCTGGTCCCGTGGTTAGTATCGCGGGCTCTTGAGTCAGAGTTTCCGGGTTCGAACCCACTCTACCACGATTTGATACTTATTTTAAATAATGAGACGCTTAGGGTCACAGAAATATTATGAAATCAAAGTATTTTTTCGAGTAATAAAAACACATATCGCTCACTCCTTTCAACAACGTCATATATCAAAAATCGTAAATTTTCAGTTGTACATGTTTTCAGAACGCCTAATGTACTATATCCCAGCAAAAGCGGCATATTTTTAACTTAATGTTTACCCGCTACAGGGCAGAAAGTGTCGTTTTTGCATTTTGAAGAAAAGGTATTGTTTTATTATTTTTTAAATATACTAAATATTTTTCAAATGGAGAAAAAAGAGAAAAAAGATCTGTTGCACAGTAAAAAGTTCAATAAGTGGCTTAATGTGTATTTTTAATACTTTTCATTATATTTTTAAACATTTAAAACGATCTACTGGAAAAGCAAGTTTTTTTGAAATATGACGTTGTTGAAAGGATTGAACGATATATTTCTTTAAAAAAAATACCGTTTACAGAATTATAATCCGAAGACCCGAAAAGTAACAAGTACTTTAAAAATGTACTCTCAAGTATTGCTGACTCCCCGAAATGCCTTATAGGATGAAGCCATATATATATAGTGGCGCTATTAGAATTAAGTCAACGTGCTGTTGGCTTGAGAATATCGACTAATATCGACGTTATTCGAATCATATAGAGCCGTTTTTGAGCCTTGTGGTATGGGCGATCAACCTTTCGGGTGAGTTGAGACCTGCCGATGGTTGTCAACAGTGGACGTCTTTAGCGGTGAGATGTACCCGATGCTTTGTAGATAAGATTTTTTTAGATAGGAATTGCATTTATTTTATGTATTAATTTTAAATCAAACACAGATTTTTTGAGTCTATTAAGTTAGTAGTGAACTTAGTAGACTCAAAAAATCTGTGTTTAATTTAAAATTAAGACATAAATTAAAATGGAGTTCTACAAATTAAACGCCAAATCAATAAATTGCATTTATTATTTACTTTGCTTATTATGTACCGTAGAACGGGGCTGTTTGAAATTTGATGTGTTACTTGAGCCCAGGACAAAAAATAATTAAACATGTGTTTGGTCTACAATAATGAACTTATAAGTGTCACCTGTCAGAGAAACAATGATTCATGTCGAAACGTTCATATTGTAGACCAAATACAGATCTAAATATTTTTTTGTACTGGGCTCAAGTAACACATCAATGTTCAAGTAGCCCCGTTCTACGGTACAAGGTTTATAGATCATTAAGTGGATCATTGTTTTTATTTATTTTTTAATTCTGTGTTGGTAACAGGAGGGATAATCTAGTGTGGGCCAATCAGGAACTTCTCAGCATTTGCTTTTCTGGGAGAAAACCACGTTGCACTCCTCAGGAGAAGCCGGACTGTTGAATGTCGTAAAAACAACACTTTCTGCCCTGTAGCGGGTAAATATTAAGTTAAAAATATGCCTCTTTTGCTGGGATATAGTACATTTTCTGGGCATTCCGAAAACATGCACAATTGAAAATTGACGATTTTTGATTTATGACGCTGTTGAAAAGAGTGAGCGAGATGCAAAACCGAAAAAAACCTACTTTAAAACCGTACGTTGCATCCGAAATACTAAGGAAGTAGTAAAAAATTACTAATTATTTTATAATTAGATTGATTCTCCAACCATCGTCTGCACCCGATGGTGCTTAGGGCACTGCATCATATAAACGCAGTGTTATCTTGATCGTTCACACGAAGGAAAGGTGATCAGCCCTCCACCCAGAGATACCAGTCCAGGGTATATTATTTATTGATTCGGAATTAACATTGTGGAATGACATGATTATTTTTTGTTTTTTTTTTTTAGTTTTAATTTGTACCAGAAGATGAAAACAATTGTCGTTTTCGAAACTAGTCGTAAACAAAAATAAAACTCAATCCAGTGGATTATTCAAGTGTTTAATTTAATTGAATGCAGGGAATAGAATAAATGGTGCTTTTAACAGAGTGATTGGGAATAAGAATATGTCCATGGAAGCCAAGCTAGCGGTTCACAACGGCGTGCTAGTACCGACACTAATGTATGGAAGCGAAACATGGAACTGGCAAAGGAAGGATGAAAGCAGAGTGAACGCTGTTGAAATGCGCTCCCTCAGACGAATGTGTGGAAAATCATTGTATGACAGAATTACAAAAAACGAAGATATAAGAAAGGAATGTAAGGCTGAACGAGGAATAATTGAAAAGATTAGAAAGAGCTCTTTGCGGTGGTATGGACATGTGGAGCGAATGGATAGCGAGAGAATGACTAAGAAAATATATGTGGCGAATGTGAGAGGGAAAACAGAACGTGGACGACCGAAAAAGACTTGGCACGATCAGATCAATCAGAACCTAAAATCTGGCGGTGTCAAAAGTCTGCGTAATCGGAGGGCATGTATGACTAGATGTATGGATGTGAAGGAGGCGAGGAGTGTATGTCAGGACAGAAGAGTGTGGCGTTCCATCCTCTCTGCCTACCCCTGCGGGGAAACAGCGTGATGGTAGTAGTAGTAGTAGTAGTTAATTTAATTGAAATAGTCCAGTCCAGGGTAATATCGGGTGTGTCGGGTTGTGGTCCCGTGGTTATTGTCTCGAAAACATGCACAGCTGAAAAGTGACTATTTTTGATGCATGACGTTCTTGAAAGGAGTGAGCGATATGTTAAATATGTACACGCTGATTCGCTCTGGACACTGCCTGAATCCTCTCGCTGTTCGATACTTATACTTTCTACGCAAGACCATTTTCCGAACCATTAAAGCCGTACAAATTCCTTCGAAGGTCGACCGGTCCACTCGACTCTTGCTCGTTACATATTGTTCTTCCTCACACTGGGCGGTGCGTCACAGCCGCGCTTCTATCTCCCTCTCTCCTTCTCTCCCTGTCTCACTCTCTCTCTCTCTTGCGAAGAGCCGTGATTCTCCTAACACCTTTCGACAAGTCGCTTACTCCTTTCAAGAACGTCATAAATAAAAAATCGTCAGTTTTCAGTTTCAAATTTAATTATGATTTCGATAGAATACAGTAAACAGAACAGATTTGCATTTAAAGGTTTTTTTGTTTAATATTGGAAATGTAACTTTTTGGTTAGGACGTCCACAATCGCAGAAGCGAATCAGATATCGCTCACTCCTTTCAACAACGTCATATATCAAAAATCGTAAATTTTCAGTTGTGCTTGTTTTCGGAATGCTCAGAAAATATACTATATCCCAGTAAAAGAGGCATATTTTTAACTTAATATTTACCCGCTACAGGGCGGAATGTGTTGTTTTTGCATTTTGAAGAAAAGGTATTATTAAATTATTTAAAAAAAATATACTTTATATTTTTCAAATGGAGAAAAAACCTTCAGGTTTTACCTAAAAAGATCTGTTGCACAGTAAAAAGTTCAATAAGTGGCTTGATATTTATTTTTAAACATTCTCCTGAAAAACGCTCTCCTGAAAAATCAAGTTTTTTGATTTATGACGTTCTTGAAATGAGTGAGCGAAGTGTTTAATGTTAAATCGTTGAGGTCAATGACCTCTTTCAAGCTGATTGCATAAAAACAGTACTTGCCAATTTTGTGCATACAACCATTTTCGCCTCGAAGTTGCACTAAAAAAATACGTGAAATTATAGTAATTTTGATGATATTCAACTTTTTTTTTTAATTTTTATTTTTATTTTTATACATTTATTTAAATCACAATTTATACATGTTTAGAACATTTTTTTAGCAGAGACCCACCAAGCCACCTCGTGTGTCTTGTCGGTGGAGTTCTTTTTTAATACAAACGCTTATCCGCACCTGATGGTGCATAGGGCACTGCATCATATAAACTCTTCTTCATCTTCAAACCCTCATCTGCACCCATATAATATATATGGTGCATAGGGCACTGCATATAAACGAATTAATATAGTAATTTTGAATTCAATTATAGTTATTTTGATGATATTCAACTTCAAACTCTTATCCGCACCTAATGGTGCGTAGGGCACTGCATCATATAAACTGTTTTTCATCTTAAAATCCTCATCTGCACTCAAATGGTGCATAGGGCACTGCTTATAAACGCAGTGTTTTCTTGATCGTTAACACACGAAGGAAAGGTGGTCAGCCCTCCGCTTCGGGTACCAGTCCAGGGTGATATTGAATAAATATTAAATCATTTATTGATTTGGCGTTGAATTTGTAGAACTCCATTTTAATTTATGCATTAATTTTAAATCAAACACAGATTTTTTGAGTCTACTAAGTTGTATTTTATTAACAAAAACACATTATTACAAATTAATATTGTGACAATTGTTTCGCCTTCCATTCGTTTGAAAATGCCATAACGAGGCGAATTGTCACAATATATTTTTTTGTGTTTTTGTTAATAAAATACAACTTAGTAGACTCAAAATTAATACATAAAATAAGATGAAGTGTTAGAGGAAACGTAGGATTTGGACACACTCAAAATGTTGTAAATAAATTATCTGGTCAAATTATCAGATATAATAATAAAAATGAAAATGGTAAATGGCGTTTCTCATGTGTGTGATTATAATCCAGGATTCAAACCTCACATACTAATATAAGAGTTTCTGCTTAATAAAAAGCTCCTTAACATCTCACCAATAGATGTCTCTAGTGAAGTTTTAGTGATTGAAGAACAAGGTTTCTAAATTGGTTCATATATATAGAACTTCCAAGAATTTGAGTAGTGTGGTTGTCAATAATGGGTAGAATTGGTGAATGTTACACGTGTGTAAAGTGATCAGTTAAACTCACTTATAACGGTCGTCAGCCCCGTAAATGCTACTACTCAAATTCTTGGAAGTTCTATATATATGAACCAATTTAGGGTAGAATTTGTGATCACTTAAACCAGCCTATGACGGTCGTCAGCCCCGTAAATGCCCAGACTTAGTAGACTAAAAATTAATACACAAAATAAGATGAAGTGTTAGAGGAAACGTAGGATTTGAGACATTTTGAGCGTGTCCAAATACTTGTTCACAAAATGTAAACGTAATTGGAGATAATCCAGATTTTGTGAACAAGTATTTGGACACACTCAAAATGTTGTAGATAGTTAAGTGTTTGTAAAATCAATATCTGCCTGCGTAGTGCAATGGTCAGTACGCTCGGCTACCGTTCTGGAGGTCCCGGGTTCGATTCCCAAGGGGGGTAAACTAAATATAAGTGTTTTTTTCACTGTCATATTTATTCAATATAACCCTGGACTGGTACCTGAAGCGGAGGGCTGATCACCTTTCCTTCATGTGGAAACGATCAAGATAACACTGCGTTTATTATATGACGCAGTGCCCTATGCACCATTGGGGTGCGGATAAGGGTTTTATTATTATTATTAAAATCAATATAGCTAAATTCAGTGTTGTGTCCCAAACAACTTTGAATATAAGAATTTTTATTGTAGGCCTTTTTGTTGATTTGGACACAAAACATAGTGTAACATAGTGCACTGACAGATTAATTAAACTAATTTATATTAATTTTATGTAAAAATATTTATAGCTTGTTTAATATATATTTATAAGATGTGAAAAAAAATAATTAAAAGGCGTTCTCTCGATTCAATTAACGGTAAAATATGGCAATATCGAAAAATGAAGGAGGGATTTTGTAAAAATATATTTTTTTTAAATTAATGTGATATATGTCGACGGGTCGAGAATACGCCCATGATACGATGGAGAACGCGCCATGGGATTCCAACCGTGTGATGGTTCTCAGTGCAGCGGTTCTCAAAGCGTGTTCCGCAGAGGCCTGGCGCTCCGCAAGGCTTCTGGGAAGGCTCCTCCACGACTAGCAGTATCATATTTCATATTGCATCCAAGTCTCTTTCATTTTTTATTTTATTTATTTGTGAATTGTGCCCACTGATTGCAAACGGCTATATATGGTATCAAACGTTTTGATCAATATCACTAGTCCGTCTTTGGTCGGTTGGAAGATATTGCTTTTTAGCAATAAGCCCGCCAATGTACTTTTTATTTTCTGTACATGAAGTTTAAATAAATAAATAAATAAATTGTACAGCTTTACATTAAGTAAAAGTATATAATGAAAATAATTACATTCATAGAAAAAAAGAATGCCAATTACACTGCACAATGTTTTTCAATTATAATTTTATCGTGACAATGGCATGACAACTCTCTAGTAAAGCTGTAAATTTTTTTTTTCAATTTTAAATTATTTATTTCAACTAATATATACATATTTTTTTTTTTTTTTAATATATATATATATATATATATATATATATATATATATATATATATATATATATATATATATATATATATATATATATATATATATATATATATATATATATATATATATATATATATATATATATATATATATATATATATATATATATATATATATATATATATATATATATATATATATATATATATATATATATATATATATATATATATATATATATATATATATATATATATATATATATATATATATATATATATATATATATATATATATATATATATATATATATATACATTAGAAACTATAAAAAATAAAATATATGCAAGAACTAGTGCTAAAGGTGTCGAAGAATCCCGCTTCGGAAAACTCCTTCAGACACATGGATCAGATCAATATCCAATGAGATATTGTTCAACATAGCTCGGCTGTCCAAACTTAAAACACAGTAAGGAACATTTTTTTTGCAGTACGCTTTTTTTTTGCTTATTTGGACCAAGTAGAATCTACTTAGTCCAAAAATGCAAAAAACGTACTAAAAAAAAATAGTACCTTATTGTGTTTTGAGTTTGGACAGCCGTGCGGTAGATAACGTGACGTACGACACCATTAAATAACTCATATTATTTTTTAACATCTCATCAAAGATGAAGAAGAATATGAAGTTTGGACACACTCAAAATGTTGTAATTAAATAACTCATCGCTTGTTACAATAATTAAAGAAAACACTTCGTTTTTTACCACTTGAGTTTTATTATAGACTACATGTTTCAGAAGTTAAACTTCCATCATTCAGGTCGGTATAGTAACTAAAATATAAAATATAAAATTTTTCTATAAATAAGGAATTTGCAAATCATATAATAGATACTAATCACTCATTTAACTCTCATAAATTAAAATTATTACACCTTGTTCCATATAAAGGCCAAATTATGAATTGTCTTGAAAATTTAGAAATACAAAAAAACCTGAATTCTAATAATAATTTATTAAATAATATATTGTTTCAAAATTCTTCGCCATTGCTTTCAATTTTTCCTTTGTTTTCAAACTCCGTTCCTTGACTAACCCCTTCCCCTTACTTTCCCCTCTCCTTATTTATAGAACAATTTTATATTTTATATTTTAGTTACTATACAGACCTGAATGATGGAAGTTTAACTTCTGAAACACGTAGTCCATAATAAAACTCAAGTGGTAAAAAACGAAGTGTTTTCTTTAATTATTGTAACATGTCTTACCACAAAGTTAATGCCGAAACAATAAATAAAATATCATCGCTTGTTTGTTAATGCTGGTACCGGCTCCTCTTAAGTCTTTTTGCAGGAAGCTGTCTGTTTTTTTTTCAATGCTGTGCTAATTGTATTACTGCTAATATCTAAGGTTGCCATAAAAAATTCTTACAACCCGTAAAAAAAATTCTTCAACCTCAAAATAATAACCAATCCAGTATGTTTGGGGGAGTCCTTTACCATCACCATGCATCTTCAGATGTTTTTTTAATAATTTTCTCTATTTTAAATATAAGTGATCAAGGGTAAAATAAATATAAGTGATTTTTTCACTGTAATATTTATTCAATATTACCATGGACTGGTACCTGAAGCGGAGGGCTGATCACCTTTCCTTCATAAGTAAAACGATCATGATAACACTGCGTTTATAAGACACAGTGCCCTATGCACCATTGGGGTGCGGATAAGGGTTTTATTATTTATTATTATTATTTTATTAATATTTAATACATTTACTATGTGGTTAGTCATTTTTACTTTTATATTTTTAGTACCTACTGAATACTGGATTCAAATCACGCTTAAAATTAAAGTTTTTGGTCAAAAATAAAGTGGTAATATCTATAATTATTAAAGAAAACACTTCGTTTTTTACCACTTGAGTTTTATTATAGACTACATGTTTCAGAAGTTAAACTTCCATCATTCAGGTCTGTATAATAACTAAAATATAAAATATAATTTTTTTCTATAAATAAGGAGAGGGGAAAGTAAGTATACAGACCTGAATGATGGAAGTTTAACTTCTGAAACATGTAGTCTATAATAAAACTCAAGTGGTAAAAGACGAAGTGTTTTCTTTAATTATTGTAACATGTCTTACCACAAAGTTAATGCCGAAACAATAAATGTAATATCTATGCATTTTTAATATAAATTTTACGATTCGCTGTAAATATTATTTCTACCGGATCGGAGTTGAATAATTGATGTTTTCAAACGTATCATTATTGTATTATTACCGAAGATGTTTTTTATTATTATTGACATTATCATTTATTATTATATATTCCTAATTTTATATTCGTTTCGGCATAGCGCCTGGTGCATAGCGAAACATACAACGGCAGTTTACAGTTGATGGCCGACGATTCGGCGTTGTACGGAATTATTAATTAATTAATTATTATTTTACATTTAAATATCTTCTTCTCCCTGGCTCCATCCCAACCTATCGTCTTTGTAGACTGTTGGGGTCAGCTCTCCAAGTCCTCAGGCAAAAATCATTCATTTTTAATTAATGTTTTACTTAGTAAATACCACTTTTTCTTTAAATCTACTGTGACACGTGTTTCGATGCATTCCGCATCATTTTCAAACACCTTATGTGAAGGTAATTCTAAATTTTAGTGTGTGATTATAACCCAGGATTCGGACCTCACATACTAATATAAGAGTTTCCGCTTTATAAAAAGCTTCTTAATATCTCACCAATAGATGTCTCTAGTGAAGTTCTAGTGATTCAAGAACAAGGTTTCTAAATTGGTTCATATATATAGAACTTCTAAGAATTTGAGTAATGTGGTTGTCAATAATGGGTAGAATTGGTGAATGTTACACGTGTGTAAAGTGATCACTTAAACCAGCCTATGACGGTGGTCAGCCCCGTAAATGCCCAGACTTATATATTCTTCTTCATCTTTGATGAGATGTCAAAAAATAATACTAAATTAATTAAAAATGGATAGATTTTACCACAAAGTGACTGCCGAATCAACTAATGAAATTAAATTCATTCATTTTGGCCATTTTTTTTATAAAATCATGTTTTTTAACCTCTGTTTTGTCGGGTATAACATGGAATTTTGTCTAGCCTCCCATTGGTCTGATGGTGTCGGTAACGATGAAACCCGGTCTTTTTCCTGGGTCTATCCTAACTTATCGTCTTTCTAGACTGTTAGGGTCGATTTATATATGTAGAATACTTATGCCTTGCATTCTTGCCTTATTCCATCAATCAAACATTACTCATATATCGTTTTTTTTTTTTTAATCTAGTAAGATATATTTTATCTGTAATTTGGCAATACTGTTCTACTCGTACTGCATTTAGCTTCGAACAGTTTTGGATTAGCTTGTGTTGAGTTAAAATATACTAAGACATAACGCTCACTCATTTCAGAACGTCAAATCATCAAATCGAAATTCGTCAATTTTCAGTAGTGCATGTTTTCGCAATGCCCAGAAAATGTACTATATCCCAGCAAAAGAGGCATACTTTTAACTTAATATTTACTTGTTACAGGGCAGAAAGTGTTGTTTTTGCATTTTGAAGAAAAGGTATTGTTTAATAATTTTTTAAAAATAAACTCAATATTTTTCAAATGGAGAAAAAACCTTCAGGTTTTACCTTAAAAGATCTCGGCTGTCCAAATTTAAAACACAGTAAGGGACATTTTTTTGTAGTAGTTTTTTTTGCATTTTTGGACTAAGTAGAGTCTATTTAGTCCATAAATGCAAAAAAAACCTACTAAAAAAAATGTCCCTTACTGTGTTTTAAATTTGGACAGCCGATCTGTTGCACAGTAAAAAGTTCAATAAGTGGCTTGATATTTATTTTTAAAACATTGTGTTATATTTTTAAACTTTAAATGCGTTCTCCTGAAAAATCAAGTTTTTTATCACTATACTCCTGCAAAATGCAGATAATGCTCATAAACAATAACAGTGTAATTTTATGCTCTTTTGATCGCTTACAACAAGCCTTTCGATCACTTTCGCTTCTAAATATCTTACCAATCGTCTATAATAACAATGCCCGTATAATTTTACAAGCGAATTTCTACTCGAACGGTCCTAGACAATGGCATTTATCGAGTCGATCAGATTCCAATTTCGGCTGTGTAATGATAGGTCAAATATATGAAAGTGAATTCTTACTTACTTTTCGTAAGGTGTATAGCAAAATGTACTAACAATTGAGTTATCTGGGTCGTACTACAATTTTTCAAAATGTTGGCATTGTTTTTTGATGACCCTGTATTTGAGGAATTTTCCGAAATCTGTTAGCTGTATGCCGTTTTTTATATTTTTTTAAATTTACAAATAACTCAATTATTTCAAGAACGTCATTAATCAAAAAACTTGATTTTTCAGGAGAACGTTTTTAAAGTTTAAAAATAAAATCAAATGTATTAAAAATAAATATCGAGCCACTTGTTGAACTTTTTACTGTGCTACAGATGTTTTTTGGTAAATCCTAAATGTTTTTTCTCCATTCGAAAAATATTTAGTATATTTAAAAAAATAATCAAACAAAACCTTTTCTTCAAAATGCAAAACCAACACTTTTTGCCCTGAAGCGGGTAAATACTAAGTTTAAAATATGCCGCTTTTGCTGGGATATAGTACATTTTCTGGGCATTCCCTGATGCATCATAAACCCTGAAAGATGACAAGGTTCTTGTCGAAAACGTTTGGATAAAGTGTACCAATAAAAAGTGGCAAAAACAAAGGTATTTTTATTTTGTAATGTTTTTTTCTTTTCTTCTGGAAGGGATAATATTCTAAGTGCGGTACCTGCATTTAATTTGATCGCGAATGCAAGGTCCATTTCCGCTGATTTTCCTATCGCGAAAACATCAAACAAAGAAAGTGCCGAGAAAGTGAAAATGCTCGGCAAAGAATCATGTAAAATTTGCATTTATGATAAATCGTTTAAAACTATTAGCGGAGACTTGTTCCAGCGTAACGATCTGCATGAGCGATGGACTCGAAGTGCGAGATACTGCGCGGCCAACGAGCGTGAACGATGAATTACTGCAGGGAGGTTCGTTCTCCTAAATTATGACATAAGAAAACCACCGGCCTTGCAAGGCGTCTGTATAATGATTGCTGTATGCTGAACGCTGTATGCTGAACGCAGTATAATACCTATTCTAGGCAACTAGAAACTGCTGAAATGCGAATGCTTAGCTGGTCAGCTGGAGTGTCCCTTAGAGACAAAATAAAGAGTACACGCATTCGTGGAAGCCTGGTTGTAACAGGGATCAATAGTAAGGTAGAGGAAAGGCAATTGGAGGTGGTATGGGCACATAGGACACAGAGAACCATATGTGAACCTGGCAATCGCCGCGGATCGTGTTCGAAAGATACAAAGAGGATAACTAAAAAAAAACTATGTTGGAGAAAGATAACATGATTTGAAGGCATGGCCAAAGTGAGGTTGTCTATGGCAGGAGGACCTACAACTCGAGGACGAGGAGAGATAATCCCAACAGTCTACAAAGACGATAAGTTGGGATAGCGCTAGGATGAAGGAGAATCTTGGATAGTTACTTCTATGGACCTATTGAAAGCTGTCCCACCGCGTGCCCAGATCTGATACAGAAGCATCTAGGCTTGCTGACAGATCTGCTCTTGCTAAGAAACTAAGTTCGAAATTTTTTGAAAATGTGAAACAATATAAAATTGTATCCCGATTTTACTGTGAATTTAAAATACATTTAAAAGCTTTCAATATACCTGTCACTGCCAATCTAAATAAATACAAGATTGTAAGTCCATCACCAAATTTTCTAGAAGTACCCCGGTGAAGGCAGTGAAAGGGATTAGTTTTGAATATTGAAAGCATTAACTTTGTGGATCATATTGATATATTATTTTGAGAAATAAAAATACTTTGTTATTTGATCCACTCACATTTTTATTAACCAACTAGTTTCGGCAACAACCTGTTGCCCTCTTCAGGGTTTAATTTATAAATTAAACCCTGAAGAGGGCAACAGGTTGTTGCCGAAACTAGTTGGTTAATAAAAATGTGAGTGGATCAAAACACATAGTCTTTTTATTTCTCAAAATAATATAAAGGGATTAGTATTTAGTTCCAATTAGTCAGCTAGATCCGATTCCGGTTCCGACTTCTGTGGACCTAGGAAAGTTCAGATATATGCTGTATCGGCTTGTGATATATCTCTGGAACAGTTACACATCGCGTGGCAGCGTGTAGCGGAGCCGCTAAGTGGAGCATACTCGAGTGCAGTTTGACCTTTCTGGCTCAGCAGTGCAAACGTTATCGCCACGCGCCAATTTCTGGGTGAAAGGTGCTAGCGGCCCCTGTCTCGAACTCATACGCCAATTTAAACTTCTTTCAGCTGATATGCTCTGTACTTTGTTTATTGTTTTGGCATTCACTTATATGATAAACACTTGTTTTTTACTCAAGTTTTTCTTTTACAATTCACTTTGTACTATCGATGTCCTGAGGGAGTATATTCCATTCCATACAGCTCTGTTTGCGCATTTCAAGAGATATTTTGTTAGGAGAGTAGGCAGTTACAGTAACAGCTGATATGCTCTGTACTTGCTGAAACTATCTAGTCTGAACATACAGTACCTGCAATTGTCTACGACAACTAACGAGAGAAATATTCTAGTCCTTCGCAGCTCTGTTGACGTATTTCGGGAGATATGTTACCAGAAGAACAGGCAGTAATAGTAACCGCTGATATACTATGTACTTGATGTTACTATCCATTCTAGACATACTGCCACACTGGTCTATGGCCTTTTGCTGTATTACATTCCTCCACCACCCATTTCCTTTTGTCTTGCGAGAGTCAAAAGTTACGAAGAAAAGCACAGCGCTATTATCGTCTTGGGGACTATAAGAAAATTGTGTACCAGGTAAACTGATGGTTAACAATTTCCTTATATTTTTTCCAATTAATAACTTCTTCTTCCTGGCTCCATCCCAACTTGTCTTTGTAGACTGTTAGGATCATCTCTCCTCGTCCTCAGGCTGTAGGTCCTTCTATCATGGACAACGTCACCTAGGCCATGCCTTCGAATCATGTTCTTTCTGCAGCATCCATGAATTTCTTGGTCTTCCTCTAGATGTGTTTCGAGAAAGATCCACGGCGATTGCCTGGTTCACAATATGATCAGGTTCTCTGCATCCTATGTGCCCATACATCACTTTACACACGTGTAACATTCACCGATTCTACTCATTATTGACAAAACTACTCAAATTCTTGGAAATTCTATATACATGAACCAATTTTCAAACATTATTCTTGAATCACTAGAGACATCTATTGGTGAGATGTAAAGAAGCTTTTTATTGAGCAGAAACTCTTTTATTATTATGTCAGGTCCGAATCCTGGATTATAATCACGCACATGAGAAACGCCAGAAAATATCATTTTCTTTTTCTTTATTTAAGCTTATAATTTGACCGGATAATAACCAAATACTTGTTCACAAAATCTGAATTATCTCCTGTAATTGGAGATAATCCAGATTTTGTGAACAAGTATTTGGAAACACTCAAAATGTTTTAAATATATTTATTTTTTTATATATTTTACTATGAGTTTGTGAACGGACCCAGATAAAGGTGTTTAACGCCAGTTTCGTATCTGTTTTTAGATTCAATATATGGTAAACAGTTCCGCATTTCAAAGGAAGTATGTAATTACAAATGTGCTTGTTCTATACACACACTCAAACTCACACGCACACTCAAACACACACGCTGTACACAGCTCCATAATTACAATTGACGTCAAGAAGAAATTCAGTTGCCAGGGTGAATTGGCGTTCTATTCACCTTGCGTTGGGAGTTAAAAATAACTCCTAAGTGGAGATAATCCAGATTTGTGAACAAGTATTGAATACACTCGAAATGTTGTAACTACAAAGTACTTGAACTTGTGTCGGGTTGTGGTCCCGTGGTTAGTGTCGCGGACTCTCGAGTCAGAGTTTCTCGGTTCGAACCCACTCTACCACAATTTGATACATATTTCTAATAATGAGCCGCTTAGGCTCACAGAAATAGTATGAAATTCCAAAAAAAAATAAAGATTAGAATTAAAGACCATCATAGCGGTCTTGTTAGTAATTATTTTTCGGAATTTGCAAATCACATAATAGATACTAATCACTCATTTCACTCTCATAAATTAAAACTATTACACCTTGTTCCATATAAAGGCCAAATTATGAATTATCTTGAAAATTTAGAAATACAAAAAAACCTGAATTCTAATAATAATTTATTAAATAATATATTGTTTCAAAATTCTTCGCCATTGCTTTCCATTTTTCCTTTGTTTTCAAACTCCGTTCCTTGACTAACCCCTTCCCCTTACTTTCCCCTCTCCTTATTTATAGAACAATTTTATATTTTATATTTTAGTTATTATACAGACCTGAAGGATGGAAGTTTAACTTCTGAAACATGTAGTCTATAATAAAACTCAAGTGGCAAAAAACGAACTGTTTTCTTTAATCATTGTAATCATGAAATTCCAATTTTTGTGTTGATAATAAAAATACAAATATTTGTCTTAAAAAAAAAAAAAAAAAAAAAAAAAAAGAATACGCACAGCGAGAAATTGCCAGCCAAATGAATTATATAAACTAAACTAACTCGTATAATGAGCTCATGAAATATGTAATTTAATGTGAGAATTTTTACTTATTAACAATGGCTTATGTAATCATCTCTCAGATAGTAGGCTATATTATATTAAATTTGTGTGAGTGTAGTGGAGAATTTTGAACGTGTTAGTTAACTAACGAACCAACACACATCTATCAGCGTAAGCTAAACTGGCAGTACACAATGGAGTTCTGGTTCCAACCCTTAAGTATGCATTTATTTATATTTCTTAACTAACCATCACGCCGCTTCCCCGCAGGGGTAGGCAGAGAGAATCGAACGCCAAACCACTCGGTCTTTGCAAACATTCTTTGCCTCTTCTACATTCATGCATCTCCTCATACATACCCGACGATTATTACGACTCCTGACCCGGCCGCTTTCAAGTATTTGACATACCTGATTGTGCCAAGTTTTCCTCGGTCGTCCTCTGCTTCTTTTTCCAACTACATTCGCCTCATAAATTTGTTTAACCGTTCTTTCTTCACTCATACGCTCCACATGTCCAAACCATCTCAACACACCTTTCTTAATTTTATCGATAATGCTTATCTCTGCCTTACATTCTTTCCTTATTTCATCATTCGAACATCTATCAAACATCGTTTTGCCACACATTCGTCTGAGGGATCGCATTTCGACTGCATTCAGTCTGCTTTCATCCTTCTTTTGCCAACTCCATGCTTCGCTTCCATACATAAGGGTTGGAACCAGAACTCCATTGTGTACTGCCAGTTTAGCTTCCGCTGATAGATTTTTATTTGCTAAAACTGATTTTAGTGCACCATTCACTCTGTTCCCAGCATTCACTCTCCTTTCTATGTCTTTATCATAAATAAATACGACATATATAAATACGACATAGATAAATACGACATAGCATTAAAACACGCTCGCATTTTAATGCTACGTGTGTCAAAATTTCAAAGCAATCTTCAGATTATTTTAGGAAATCTAAGATTTTGAACAAACGATTGATTAATTCCTACGATGGACAGCCGGCGAGTTTTGTCAACGCCTATCAAAGTTTGCAGAAGTTTGATTAGCGCATGTGATGCTGGCGTCAACATCATCTCGCTATGTGAACATCTGATCTTCGTTCCAACTTTCTCCCCACGCTGTACCTACACGATCACACCGTGGGCCAGTGATCACCAAACTTTTTCCACCGCGTACCCTAACTGACTAATACATTTTTGTCACGATGTTGGTTTATTGGATGATAAATTAATATGGAAAATTCGCAAGACTATCGGTAGCATTCTTATTGAAATCTGTAGGGAACTAAGGCAGATATTAAGGTTTGAACCCTTGAGGTAGTATTTTACGAAAATGGCGCTTTATAAGTTATCCAAATTGATTATGTATAATATTTTTATAAAACTTAAAGCAGAGTGAATAGAACGCCACACTAAATATGACTTTCTGACTTTGCAAAAAAAATCACCTCTTCCACATTCATGCCTAGACTCCTAACCCGACCAAGTTTTCCTTGGTCTTGTTCTTTAATTGATTTATTAACGTATTTAAATATGTAAAAAAATTAAAATAATATTGGTATAAAATAGATTTTTGAAAAAAAGC